>NC_091937.1:43665162-43822662 GCF_041260155.1 Ptychodera flava
TTTCCCCTTCCCAACTTCACACAAGTATAACTCTCCGCTATATTCACCCGCTATGCTGTCTTCTGGCTATTCGATCTTGAGCTCTCCTATTCATTTCTCAGAGCTACCCAAAGAGCAAACGAATTACATTTCTCCGCCTGCTGATTACAGCGTCACCCATCAGTCGATTCCCTTATGCGAGAAAAAATGTCTGTAAAGAAAGTACTGGCGAACTTCCTTTTTTGGAAGAAGGCTTTCTTGACAGCCCAGCTAGGGCCATAGCACTGACCAGCCCCTATTTGCGTGGACGTGAAAACTGGGGACCTGACGGGTAGTGTACAGAGGACCCAAATTACAGGTCTGGAGGAATTTAAATGCCCCACCGAAAACATACAATATATGAACAGTGACACGGTACATATTTTAGAACAAAGGCAAACATTCCACATTTTCTCTCAGTTTTCAAATTAGTACTATCAGTTTACAGTGGTAATATGTTAGTACTGATATCAATTCCTTGTGTTACTAACAGAATAAGCCATAAGCAGACGAAAAATACTCACAATTTCGGAATTTATCACTCTATAAGAAAACATCGGTCACATGGTGCAATGTAAAAAGTTAGTTCAAAAAGCAAATGTCTCACATTCACTTATCGTTTATTGTCCTTACTGTCACCTCCCTCCCTCCCCTTCTCTCTCTCTCTCTCTCTCTCTCTCTCTCTCTCTCTCTCTCTCTCTCTCTCTCTCTCTCTCTCTCTCTCTCGTAAATCAGCTTAAAAATCCCTTCAATTTAACTGGGATAGATATATATTAACAATATTTGTATTTATAGTCAACCCCTTAAATTATATTGAACTGTATATTTCACATCTTGAACAAAATATTGTTACTATGCTTACCAAGACCAGCGTGGGGATGTTCGCCCTCGTGCGTATAGCATTGACTCGCTGGATTGTAGACAACTACGCATCGCTTGCCCGCCTCCTCACACACTGGAGAAAAGATACATAAACAAATAAACAAATGAGGAGGAACTTCCTCCGAAATGAGAGGTGGAAGTCAAATTTTCTCTCCCTTTTCTGATAATGTAGCTTCGTATGGTTTCAGGAAAGCTGCAGTGTAAAGAATGCTGAAAGATAAAACTTGTTTGCGTACCTGCGTCGACAAAATCGTATATAAAGCCCTTCGAGGTCCCGTCTTCACCACTAAAACAAAAAGAGACACAGAGTTTTTTATCTCAGGGACTTTAAGGTAGAATGCTCCTTGGGGACAATATTCGGACTCTCAAACTTTACAATTCTTTTCTGATCTACCACTTAAGGGGGTTCATCTTAAAGCTCTTGGTCTTAGTTTTTCGAAAATCGAAAATTCTATATTTCCCCATGGAGTTAAAGTAGGGATGGCGGCCATTTTGAATTTCAAACTTTTTATTCTTGATTTTGAAAGAGTATGGTTGAACGATTCCTTGAGGAAATTTTGAGCGAAAGTTTCGAGGAGTAGAACGCCGACTGCATCCATTGCAAACGTTCGCTTTTGACAGATTTTGCAACAATTGAACCAAATATGACGTCCACTGTACTCACTTACAGAAAACGTTCAGTGTAGGAAACACCAATCGTTGTCCCGACCCGTACACAACCTGTCGTCAGCGTTCTGTGCATAAAGGCAATATAAGAATGTTCAAACGGCCAGTGTACAGGCACAGTCCCTCTATAGAGGGACTGTGGTACAGGTGAGATTTTCAGCGGGAACGCGGCAACACTGACAATGTTGACTGCGGCACAGTGTACGTCGTATTTGGTTTAATTCTTGCTATATTTATCGAAGGTGAACGTTTGCAATGAATGCAGGTGGCGTCATATCTATCGCTAGACTCGTTTTTCTTATCACCCAAGCACGTTGTAATTCCAAGCTATTTTGAAATTCACTGTAAAAGGAATTGACTGAAGATATCTGGGCCCGTCTTCCTTAAGTTATCAATAAGTGCATGTCTGAGGGCGCCTTTCTTGATACATAAATACACACATACCCCTATAGGATAGTGTTGACATTTACCCGTGTTATTATGGGTATTTATTCACCTTGTCAACTTTAGGTGAAACAATAACACCACTAGCACCAGATAACTTTGAAATCAAATTTGTTAAAGTATTTCACCTGCCTAAAGTCTACTCGAGAATAATTACTTCTATTGAGCAACACATGACTGCCTCCATTGTTTTTATGTGACTCAATATGAGCGTTACTTTTTATGGCTCATTATGAGCATTAGATCAGCAAAAACCTCGAAAGTGAAAGATTTAAATTTTTGCTCTTTCCTTAAGGAGTCTTTCGACCATTCTCTTTCAAAATCAAGAATAAAAATTGGGGGCCACCGTGCAAATTTTGGTACTAGAGAAACAAATAACCAAAGATTTACGGATATTTAAAATTCAAAATGGCTCCCATCCCTGTGTTAACTCTATGGAGAAATATAAAATTTTCGAATTTCGAAAATCTAAGCCGGTGAAAAGTTTTCTTACACTAAGAGCTTTAAAATGAACCCATACAAGTGGTATATCAGAAAAGAATTGTAAAAGTTTGAGAGTCTGAATATCTGTCCGCGAGGAGCGTTCCACTAGGCTGAGCAGAAAATCAATGCCTCCAACTGGAAATTGTTTTTATACCCCGTTACGCAGTAACGCGGACTAGTATTGAAATATCAAGTGAGACTCACTGGTATTCGATAGCGCAATTACATCCGTCAAATACCGAGAAGGTGTACACTCTTTCGTCTTCTCGGCGCTTTTCAAGTCCTCGCAAAATATACTCCCCCATTCGAGTTCCCGCCAAGCGAAAGAGCATCAGCTGCCGAAGTAACTGATCTCGCTGGCTGCGAACGGTTGGCGATGAAACCCGATGTTGAACCTGTAAAAGTATATGAAGTAGACCTACGAAATGATGTTGCTTCAAATACGGTGTAGCTTTTATGTTTTGGCACATATATTAAAGTTAACCTGTTTGTTGTTGTAGGTAGGTGGGTGAATCGGTAAGTAGATAGGTAGGTAGGTAGTAGGTAGGTAGGTAGGTAGGTAGGTATACAATCATTTGAATTTTAGTGTATAGAAAAAAGACCCCGGTGTCGGTGTGTGTGGATCGGGTGGTATTGTTTTGACTATCCCTGACCTGCTTGACAATATTTCAACTTTTGCAGAGTTGATTCCTTTATACTCGACACATATTACCGCGTAGCTGATAATTGCACCTGACAGTATAATGTGATGAAGTCTTTCCACGTAAAATGTAGTTTAAAAAAAATTGTTGACCACGTCGATTTTACTGTTGTCCTTATCAGTTTTACGATACACTAAAATGCAAATAGCTATGTATGTATGCATGATCTTGTTCCTGCAAGACTGTCGCGAATCGCAGACAAGTTCTTGTCTGTGCGGGAATCAACAGGTGGTGTTTTAAGAATTCAGGCCTACTTTCAAAACGCCATTGAGCATTATCCGAAAACATCTTGTACTCACAAAATGCTGCAAAATGATGTTTCTTAGGGGCACATCTCCATGTTTACCATCAAGCAATTCACCATTGCCATCCCAGAAGTCATTGCCAATCTGACTCCTTGCACCTGTATGATTGCAAACAAAACATGAATATGTATTACTATATAGGCGAAAAACAAGTCGTGCGTGGCGGGACAGTGTATATTTCATACCGGCTATAGGCCTAGGAGGCCTATAGCCGGTAACACACATGCAACCCTGCCACGCACAGCTAGCGAAACACCTTTATGGAGACCATGGTCCGCAGCTCTTGTTTGCGCGTTCGCCACGTAACTGCCAGGAAATTGGTCTATGAACACCATTTGGTGGTTATTTTTCTTGATTGCGGTTTCCTTTTTCGTGTCAATGGTTTGCCAAACTTTAACCTGTGTAGACTGAATCGCCTTAATGAGAATTTCTTCGCAAGTGATAATAATGGATAAGGTTCGCTAATGTTCATAAACTCAGTACACTTGACCCGTGAGATAGTGGTTGGTGACTGCCCATCTCTGCATTACCTTTCGAAGAAAACTATTGTCATACGGTAGCTATGTGTAATGGGTCATACAACAGTTGAGTCTGTCACTTAGCACAGTGGGGGTTCAGGCTGTCTGTATTCAAACAGCCGTCGACGTCACGGTGGAACTTTAAAAACTAATGCAAAGGGTGACATTTCTGCTTTGCTCCACTTTTTGTCTTCTGTTGTACTTTTTGCTGCATATTGCTTTCCTGGCAATCCTACTGCTCATATGACATGTCCATGCGAACATTTGCGCGCCATGTCTGCTATCATAAAATGGTCCTGGCCCTAGCCCTAGCCTTTCTGTAAATCGCTGCAATCGTAGACATAACTCAATATATCGGACTTTCTGTCCTTCTCTACTTTTTTCTATGTCGATCAATGTTTCTACCGTTGTTAGTAAGTCACCAGAGGCTCACACTGTTTGTTTTGTTTGTGCTTTGTGCTAAAGAGCGGTTGTCATATATGTCTCTGTCTGCCTATGGGTCTGTCTGTCTGTCTGTCTGTCTGTCTTTTTGTTTGTGCTCATGAGCGGTTGTCATTATCTGTCTCTGTCTGTCTGTCTATGGGTCTGTCTGTCACTCTCTCTCCCCCACTCTCTCTCTCCCTCCCTCTCTCTCTCTCTCTCTCTCTCTCTCTCTCTCTCTCCCTCTCTCTCTCTCTCATATCTTAACATGTATATGATAACTGAGTTTTGTGCCATATGATAATACATCCATGGCACCGATCAGTAGAATATCATGGATTCTGATGAAATCCGTCATGTTTTCATACTGCAAGTCACCTCTATCAGACAGGCGGTGATCGTGTGTTGATCATGTGCCCATTGTCCGCTGGACACAATCCAAAAGCCTTTATCCTGACGGTTGATTATTTCCGATTTATTGTTCTAGCCGGACAAACTAGGTTGACAATCTCCATTTCCGAATGTACTTTGGATGTCTGGCCGGTCGCGTGTCTAACATTTACATCCAGTGGCGTGATGTGTCTGACAACAATACCATTTCAATTCTATTTATATCTATTAATGTCGATATGCTTGCTGTGGAGTGCTCCTTATCGGCTTGGATTTTTCAATTGACTGGCCGATCGCGTCCTGATAGTCGGGTGACCTGTTATTTGCAAATTTTCCGTGAGGTCAGCATCTTTTAAAGAAATAAAACTATGATGTCTTAATTTTGCGTTTTATTTGTAATTTAACGTTACGGTAGTATAGAGATAGTGATAACGGATAAGTGCCATTCGCTGCAAATGGAGATTTGAAAGTTTCCATTGTCATTCTACATTGTCGCGTTACCCGTCACTTTTTTCGCGCATGCGGAGTCGTGTTCTGTACGCTCTAGCATGCAGCGGATATAATACCAACGTACTGCATTAACTGACGAACTTGAATTGTGACAATCATAAAAGATTCAACCAATCGTTGACTTACCGTAAGTGAAAAAGGCAAGCCCGATCAATATCATGCACGGAAAGCGATCCATTCTTCTACGGCGACTCACCTCCTCTGGAATCGCGCCGTCGCCACTTACTGTTATCTTGCTTGTAGCTGTTATCGGTCAAATTGAGTGAATGGCCTGATTTACACATTTATCACACCGCTGCGATATCAAAGCCTATCTCTCTGTGATTGCTCAGTTGTCAACATAAATCTTCTATTGTTCTGCATCGACCTGTTTACTCGTCGACTGACCTGATCGGGCTATCTCTAATCATGACAGTCGGAAGCTGAACATGTTACTACGTGTGTTGTTATCATAAGTTTCAAGTAGGCGACAACCCTATCTCAAATGGCCCCTGGGTGACCACTGCATTATTCTAATACCGAGCGAGGGGCGCTGAAAATGTTTCAACGTCTCGAATATTCGTTGAGACGTGTACAAAATAATGTTTCCATAGCCCATCTCTATCCTTCCTTACAAGTTGCGAAGTTCGGTTCATTATGATCGGTAATAATAATACATTTTCGGTTTTTTTGTGAGTTTGAATGTTGATGTATTCAGAGAAAGGAACGATTTCTGCATGCTGACAGTCTCGTGCACGCTTGTTCATTTAAATCACACAATGCGTCATTGGATACCATGCAGCACGGAGGCTGAAAATCTCCGAGGCACGATCCGAAAAGTCACGGGCGAGAACAATTGATAGGGATTGCAATCTCGTGGTGATCGTACCGCATACAGCCCAGAACACAGTTTATGCATACGATAGATCAGTGGCATTCTATTTCTAGAAATCGTAACCAGGGGTATTCTGAACAGGTAAGGTCGAAGATATTTGCAACTGCGCAACGAGGCCAACTAATGTCTTCTCTCCTTATTCCCCCATAAGAAACTTGGCCGATCCTTTCTCAATCTAAAAGGTTACCAGTTGCCCTTTAAAATCAGCCAACCACATGATTTTACCTCCCCCTTTTGCTTGTCTCCCGAATAGAACAATCCCTAATACTTGCTGGATTATATTCAAAGTTCTCCTCCGAGCAGAAGATCGGAATAAAACTTCATCTCCCGCTGGCTCAGAAGCCACCTGCACACGCCTTTTAGTGCTTTGTAGGCAAACAGAAATTTGATAGGAAACTGTATATGCATGTGTCTCACGATGATTTTTCAATTCTTCCAGAAACTTCAGCAGAATTCCACGCCATCATGAACACATCGCCCTCACGGGTGGACAGGATGCATTGAAATACTCAAAAACAGTGAGGTCGAGTACTTCTCACAAAAAGGTTTTCCACCGGTTATTTTGTCAGCAAAGGTACCTATAGAACGCTGCTAGTTCCTTTTGCCCTCAAAGAAATATCAAGACTGTATTGCTCTGGTGCATGTGCCCTCAAAGTTGTACAAAAGAAATGACATAAAACTAGCATCATGGCTGTGCATCTTAACCTTGACTCACACAATATCAAAACACCATGAGTAACGCACATCTCTTATCTGTGCACTGAAACAGCCCTAACAAACATCCGTCAGTCGAATAGTGTGTTGAACCCAATTGTCCTTTTTCAGTGGCATATGTGCATCCGATAAGCAGGCAACATTGTTACGTCCACTGTCCAGTACAGACTGTATTCTGTTCAACAAAGTTTGCAAACAAAATGGAGTGTTTAAACCCAGATTTCATCTCACCTGCAACAGCAAACTGAAAATACTAGTCTAGGACCTATCCCCGATTACGATGTACCTATATGCTATCAGCAAAACCTACGGTGGAAGTGTTATGTACATCGTAACCGAGGAGAAGTCCTAGACTGAGAAAATACCATCGCCTTCATAGAAAAAATTCCTTTGAAACGATGTGCAACCAATCGACCCATTCAAAGCATTGACAAAACGACAATCAAACTATGATATAGTCATTCGGTGGGATTTCAATGAGAAAGGGTATTTCGTCATAAATTTCTTCATGCATAATTTTGTATTTGGCCTTACGAGAGTGAGTACCATGGTTTAGTTCCGCGGATGAGCAGCGGGTAACGATGATTCCACTTTGCCGGTAAATCTTACAGAGTGCCGTGAGAGAAGTCATAATCCCGAGACACGTCAAAAATGACTTCACTGCTCATTCTTGGTCATCCATCTGAACAAATAGCTGAAGGCGAGTGTTAGAAAACATAAAAACCCTAAAATACACATAAAGAAACTCAATTACGTAGGTTTTCTGAACCCACTTGTTGTTTGAATTCAACGCTCTTGAACAGGATTCGGGCAACGAATACTGGGAAGCCCTTGCCCAACCTGTTACATAGCTATGATTTCACTGCTTTCTTTTACTTTCCAAAAACTGCAAGAAGATACTGTAATCTCGTTTTCATCGACAGGTTTTCTTCTCAACCTCGACCAATAGCCTAAACGCTGTCTCACAGTGGTAGACACGTTTGCTAACAAAGTAGTGTTTATATGGCGGTAGAGACCCTCTTTCAAAAACAGGTAAATCAGTGAGATTGTGCCATACAGACCCATCGAAAAAAGTCGTGCGGACCGGGAGAAGTGTTGCTGATATCACATTATTGATTAAACGAGAAAAACTGAGGAACGAAATCCTCTCAGGAATTTCGCCGAATTCTTCAATAACTTTATATTTCAATTTGCTTAAATTATGAGAGTATCTTTCCTTGAATAGCAACAACGTTTGAAGTTTCTTCTGTAAAATTCATTGAAGTGTCTCATTGCATTTGAATTTTTATGACATAATCTCTTGATAGATTCATTTACGTTAAATAAATTCTCATTCTTTAAGTCACCTGTCAGTTACAGGCCCCCCGGCAATATAAAATGGCAGGGTAGACGAAAAATTAAGCTCGGGAACAAATTTTAACAACTTCTTTTTCTCAAGATACTTCAGCATTGGCATGAAAATATTACCAATGAAGTTATTTTCCCAATACAGTCAACATGAGCCCGCCATTTTGGAATTAAATTCTCTGTGGTGTTGAGAATATTTGATGTCCAAAAATAAAACATTACAATAACACACACACACACACACACACACACACACACACACACACACACACACACACACATACATATATATATAAATATATATAATTATATATATATATATATATATAATATATATGTGTGTGTGTGTGTGTATGTATGTATAAATATATATATTTATATATACATATATATATATATGCATATATATATATATATATATATATATATATATATATATATATATATAGTTTTACTGTCACTGTGTTCACATCTACTTTGAAGTGACAGTTAACACGCGTGTCATGAGGAAAATGTAGCAAAATGCATTCGATGGTCAAGGTTATTGTGAAGTCAACCTCGTCATTGATAGCTGCATGAGTTTTTATGATATTCCAAAGTCTGGATACAACATACACACAGGTTGAGATAAACAGAGAGAAAATAGAAAACTCTATTACGTAAACGGAGCGATTGAGATTCGGACAGAGATCCAGATCTGCTGAGCCTTATGTAATTAATTGTCTACTACTACAGATTAGTGTACTGCATTGATCACCTAGAGGAAAGAGAGAAAAAAAACCCCGACGTATCTTATTCACGGCTACAGGAAACACTCATGAGACAAAAAAAATGAAAAACTTGACTAGTAAGCTTATTTAGGAGAGAGAGAGAGAGAGAGAGAGAGAGAGAGAGAGAGAGAGAGAGAGAGAGGAGATTCACACGTACATTCACGCACAAATAGCGTGTTTTCACACCGCACTGAAAAGAGAATAACGTTGTTCCTTGTCTGTTAATATTTTGAGATTTTCATAAAAGCAGTTTTCCCCAACGATAGCAAAACCTTTTCGGGGTCAAATGGTTTGCGTAGAAAGTCACATGTCTGCCCAAACGCTAGACCATGGAGCGAGCCGAAACTGTGACATCAAGCAAGGTCTAGCCAGCTCATTCATACTTAGTCGACGAAATAGTAATATTCCATCTAACTGTGTTTCTTGTCTTTGCCTCGCTATCTGGGTGTGTGGTATCTCATTACTATAGATTTTCGACTGTGGTTAGAGAAGGTCAAATCTGAACTGTTGTTGTATAGGGTTGCCACAGCTATCATTTGCACAGAGTGACGAGATTCCGTGATATATGAAACTCATTGTTACCGGACCATTAAAATTCGCAAATAGCCAATGTTTTTATCGACTCCTTGACACACCGTTTGAAATCAGTATGAACTCCCTCGTCCAATCATTGAATGATGGAATGGTCGCGGCTGTTTTATTCAGGTGCCAACAACAAAGTGGCTTTCTTAAGCTCATTCGATAATTTTTGTAGCGTTCTATATTTTCAGGGTGGCTTCACATCTCAACCAATGTCGACATAATCTGAATACTTTATCCGTCTCGTAAAAGGCTTTCATTTGGCTAAAGAGGAAACCATTTCCAAGTTATGAAGGGGACAAATAACCGTAACTTTTTGAGAATATTTCCAGTATTTTTGTTTTAAAACCAAGTACATCCTTCTCCTCCCTAGAGTATGTTCAAATAAAAAGAATTGACACTGCGCATGCGTTGAATTGCGTACAATGCTGAGTTATTATTGAAAAATGAATTCCAGTCCAAATATCATTGAATGGAACTTTCACACATACAGGCTGTATGGTCAGGTTTAACACCAAGTTTTTCAACACGGTTTTGGTGTGGTACATAATTTGTCACAGACATTGCAAAATTACTGGAAATACATCAGTAGGTTACAGGTAGTAGCGCTTTTACTATGCCCATGAGGGTACATGTCTTCCATATTTTTACTCGAACACAGTCCAAATACACTCTATTCGAATGTACAATTCTGCTGCAAGACGCTTTGAATCGGCGAGGTTTACCGAAGGCGAGACTTTGTTCAGTGTGTTTCCACAGTTTCATTGACAGAATTACAAATGTGTAATTGTTTACCTCTTCCAAGAGAGAGAGACAACATTCGGCATCCGAGAATTCGAGGAGATTTCACGGTGAGATTTGTCAAGATGTGTTGACCTACATTTTTTTTAAAAATGGTCATAGTTCGACCCATTTTTAAAGTAACTCTTTTGCCCCATATGCTGTTCCAAGGTATTTATGCTTTGTCTGCGTGCAATGTTGCAGACTCTGATGTGTACTAAGTACCATCTTTTCACTGTCCTTAACCCTTTGAGTGCACAAGTCATTTTTGTATAAGATACAACACAGAGTGACATTTTCTTCAGATCAAGACATTCTTTTTTCATATTTTGCCAAAAATTTTGATCAAATACTGTAGCAAATGAAAAGTTGTGTCCATTTGGTCCAAAATTGTCAAAATAATTACTGGCAAGTTTTGAAAATAGGTTACATGTTGCACTTAACGTTTGGTAGGAAAAATTACAGCATTCAACGGGTTAAGCAGACAGAGTGCCTGTTCTCATAGCGTGCAACTCGATTCACGTCTACATCCATGCTTACGTCGCAAAATGGTCACTAGGCGACCTCGTCCGTGAAAAAAAATATTCTCAAACGACACAACAGCGATGAACGGTTAACTTTTTATTTTCAACGACCTGTAAAGATTAACATCCAAAAGCACAGTAGAAATCATCGTTTCAAATGGATTATTCTCCAAGAAATATTGTTTTTTTCAAAAGAAAGAAATAATATCAAAACGTTTGTATAAAAACGGGCAATTCCTCATTTTTGGTAGATTTTCACCGGTAGAATCAGATCTCCGCAGCACAGTGATGGTTCTCTTTAATGTTCATCTTTCAGGATGCATTTGATGTCACCCTTGTGACCTGTTGAGATAGGAGAGGTGACAAGTTTATAGGTTGGCAGCGATTCCAACAAATGATCTGTCTTCAAACACAATCTTTGTGAGAATTCATGAGAAGAAACCGTCATTCGTGTACTCTCTACCGAAAGGTTAAGCATGAAGCAAAAGTTGTGTGTTGTATACTCAATGGGCAAACCAAGTGGCATTTACAAGATATGCACGGCTAGTTTTACCGCAAAGGATAAATGCAAACTTTCATGACCACAGATATGCAAATCATTAAACACTTTTAATTCACTTTGCGTACACAATAGGAGAGACGTTAGATAAAATCTCTCACGCCATCCAAGATAGTATACGCGTCGAAACAGAAAGCTTCAAATTTTTGCTTACAAACTTAAACCATTTTCTTTCGGAATGAAAATTCTACCTTAGAAGGGAAAGAAGCAATTGTTTTCCAACTCACCGTGGACGTCCTTGGCGTGTTTGCAGAGTTTGTAGTATGCGCCGGTATCAAACATGTGATTTAGGGTTTCGTCGAACCAGGCAATAGCGTGACTATCCTTACGAGTCATACCATGTGAGTAGCCAGAGCCACAGAGAACGGCGTCACCAACTGGCTCGAAGCCCAATTGCTGAGCTTTGCTGACGTATGCGTCGAGGACAAAGACGGCGTCCAGCTGGAGAGAGAGAGAGAGAGAGAGAGAGAGAGAGAGAGAGAGAGAGAGAGAGAGAGAGAGAGAGAGAGAGAGAGAGAGAGAACGTTTAACATCGGATATACAACTTATTTCGACACAGTCAACATATTCTGCAAGACTGTTATAATAAACGATAGTATCGATTCGATATCTTACTCACCCTATCGCGATCAATCGAGAACAGTGTCATGATGGTGTTCTGTTGAACGTTCGGTTTTGACTCGAGGCAGCAACCCTAACATCAATTTGACCACTGGCCCTCACAACGTAAACCAGTCATGCAGTATTAGGGTACATAATAAATTTGCTAACCGACAAGTGGTGAATATAAGCATTTGATATGAGCAAAAGAAGAATTATAGTCGGTCTCTCAACCACGTGAGTGTTCTCACCTTATCTGTGCTAAGATGGTCGATCAGTCCTTCAGAATCTTCGTACACAAGTGTTGGCTTGTCTCTCTTAATCTCTGCGATTTGTTCCTCGCTTGAGTGATGCTTCAGACAGTAAGGATCGGCGGCCCAGCCATCGACAAAACCTGTCATAGATTGTCATTTTAATGCTGTTACACATCCGCCTGAACTTTGTTTTTACCGAGAATCATTGGCGCGATCATAGACGAAAACGTTAAAGGGCACGATGATAGTTTACTTAATCTAGGGGAGGATATAGTACCTCCTACCTCTACCCATTTTTGCGGTACATTCAAATCAAAAACAGCCAAGGGAGGTAGTGCATCCCAAAATATCCGATGTTAACATCTTTTTTCTTGTTTAGCAGATCCTAAAGAACGAAAAATACCCATGTAGTAGGTTTAGGGGTGCACGATGGGCCCCTCCAGCCCACGGACTATGAGTACTACTCCTGTATTAGCCATTGTATAACCATTAAGATGGCGGGGGCAAAAACACTTTTGTTTCTACAATTCTTTCGCGTATTAATCTTCAAACCAACATAACTGATTTCTCAAGTACTATCGTAACACATTCTTTAGAACAACATTTGACCAAGATAACGAGTCAAGCGCCCCCCCCCCTCCAGCCCCAACACCCCATCCCACCCCCACCCTCGTATGGAAGGCCCGTCACGGACAGACCTCCGAAACATACCGATTCTCGTTCCAGCAAGTTTGTGTGGGTCGAAACCGTGTGGGTTGCCGGCTTTAACGTAGAAGTGGGATTCGGCTCCTTCCTTCCAGTATGACCTGGTGAAGCCAACAGAGTGTCCACGCTCTTCTGTTTTCATCCAGTTCAAGCAGACATCGTAGTTCTTTCCCAAAAGTCCTGTTGTAGAGTGGGGAAAAAAGATGCGTTAGTTTTTGTAACGCCCTCCTACGATCAGTAACCATCTTTAATTGGGTTCTTTCGTCATTTGGCCCTCGTTAATTTCATTCAGGTTAGTGTGCGCCATGAAACTGAGAATAAATATCTAGGATCACCGTACAGGTATCGGAATCGGAGAAACGAGTCACTTAAACATATCGATCTTTGAAATTCAAAATGGATATATGGGGATAAATTTAGAATTCGGTTTCAACAAAATCGAATCTAGTTTACTTTATAGGTTTCAATATGGATCCACGCGAGAACAATATTAGCAACGTATTGAAAAAGTTTTAAGAGTCAAAATAGGCCAACACTATACTATTATATATGCTTTCGAAACACACTGAGTGTCTATACAATTGGATCTCCGTCGGCCTTCGAGAGCGCAGAACAACAGAAAATGACGTACTGCGCATTTGAAAAACCGTATAATTTCTTGTATTGCAAAAGGGTATGAAAAAGAGCGCCCTCGTTGGTCATTCTTCGACGTTTCTGGTAGGACATCTATGAAAGAGAGATTCCAAATCAAGGGCAGAGAGAGAGAAAAAACCTGACAAACGACATATAACTCTGGCGTAATATGCTAGTACTTACCGACGCCAGCTCTTGAATGCTCGCCATGGTGATGAGTGTAACAGTGGCTTGAATCATCATATGTGATGACGCACTTCCTTCCGGCTTCCTTGCAAACTATAAAAAGTCAGAGAGGAGCAACATTAGTTGGCATGAAATGAAGTTTAAACCCTTATCCTCATTATGATCACCGAAAAAACTAACTTTTTTCTTTCAGCCGGGGTAAAAATTAAGGATAAGCAGGCTCTTTTTGAATCTGAGAAATGGTTTCAGTCTTCTGGGCTGTGTTTATTTGATGAGTTATTCGATTTTCACATAAGCAGTTCAGGTCAGATCAGTTCAGTTCCAAAAATGTGCTGCCGCAAAGAGGACATGTCTCTAGCAATTGCCGTAAAGGGGTGCATTGTATCGATATTATGGAGCGTGGGTGACCGTTTACTTTCACGCGAAATTTAGCAAAAACCATCGCAAAACAACGACTGCGGTTTCAGATACACGAAAAAGCCTAAATAACCGAATCGAGTTTATTTACCTATAAACAAGGGAAAAGCAAACTGATACAAGTGAAATACTGAATACATGAACTGACTAAAATTTGGCTAAATCTGTAAACTAAAATCATTGAGGTGGCGCTATCATATACTAACATCAAGGACGCTACAGTTTACGATCATTTTGAGCGTCTTATTACCTTCGTTCACCAGATCAAGGGCGAATCCTTGCATTTTTCCGTGTTCGTCTCTGGAATGATAAAAAAATAAATATCGATTATAGTCTCGTCTATTAAAAGTAACTTTTCCTCTGTATGTCTGCCATATATAGTCTATGTGTCCTGTACAAAACCTTTCACAAAAGGCACAGTGGGTAGGATAGCGGACCAAATGGTGGTGACTTTCGAGACCCGGATGTTATCATAATGGCGGACTCGCTATCAGGGAATTGTGTGTTCGAGGCTCAAACACGGTGCTGTGCCCTCAACAAGGCGCTTTACTCCTCATCGCTCAATTGGTTGTTTGCGATCGGTACCTCATCCTATAATGGGCTCACCCCCATCCTAAAGCCCAGTTGGATTATTGAGTAATAAAAATGTGATGAAGTCAATAAAATGTCATTCAGTACATGCAGCCTGCTGTCTGTGATCTTTTCGAATGTACAATTTGACTGCGCAATTTAGCATGCAAGGGAGTATCGGCTATTACCACGCCATAGCAGGGATTTCGCTTTTTTCCAGAATATTAGGAAAGAAAACGTTACGAGTACAAATATCACGTAATTGGTCAGGGAACAATGACGGGTCATCGAGTATTTCAGCATTTTTTTATCTGAATGCCGGTGACAGTCTGTCTAAACGCCATCCAGGATGCGATATTGTTGTACTAGTATCCTAATCTCTCACGCCAACATCTTTCCAAAACAATTTTGGCCAGACGAACAAAATTACATCTCGTGGCTGAACTGTACCATTTTCTAAAAGGGACGGGGTTAGTTTATATCTTTTTCCTGTTCATATCATAGGCGGAGCTCATGGAGATGTGCAAACCCAGCTTACACGTATTCCAGGGCGCAGTCGCATGAGAGAGTTGTCTGGAAGGTCCAAACTCTATGTTCTTCCTTCAGGTCAACGGCCTTTTCAATGATTTTCTCGCCCATTTTCTGTCCCAGTATACGGAACATCAAAAGATTACGCATTGGGCTTTCACCTCCGGCTTGTTGCAAGGGTCCCTGGCCAGTCATCTGAAAATAAAAGCAAGGATACGTTTACGTATGAGCCCACTGCGCAAACTCTAATTTCATAATACTGCTGATTGAGTAGACCGTGTGAAATAACTGAATTTAAGCACACTCAGAGTCCCGTTAGGAAAACTGCGGTACATTCGGGCCACGCTCTATTGTTTTACTATACTTGATATCTATAACAAAGTACCAATAAACAAAAAGCATATTGACATTATTAAATTGTCCCAGCTTCACAAGTCGAGCCACATTCTCCGTCAGAAAATTCAAAATTATATGGATTTGTAAGACCATGTACTCCGATAAATTGTTGACTATATAAAATTATCCAGCACTTTCATTTGAAATTCCACTTAATAAAAGATGTGCTCTCTCTCTCTCTCTCTCTCTCTCTCTCTCTCTCTCTCTCTCTCTCTCTCTCTCTCTCTGAGAATGTTCTCAAAGGAGAAGAGCGGTTTTCTGGTTAACCATCACTTACCAGGCGTTTCATGAGCATAGCACGAAGGATTGGAGGCGGGGCGTTGTCACTACCTAAGGCGCGAGCAAGTGGGCCAGCACCACCGAGACCGTCGGCGTCACCACCACCTAACATGCGTCTCATGAGCATCATTCTGAGGACTGGTCTTTCGGACAACGGTCCGTCTCCAAGCTGACCGCCACCTAGGGCGCCCCCGCCAAACAGGTTGCGCATCATCATCATCTTAAGCATTGGTTTATCTGACAAGGGGCCATCTTCGTCACCAATGAAGGCATTGCCGCCTTGTAAGGTAGAAGAAGAGAAAAAAAATGAAAATAAGATCAGTCAGTTGCAATTTACTCAAGGGAAAAGGATTGACACCATCGTCCTTTAATGGGATTTTCCCCCGTTTATTTAGACCTTTATTCTAAAAAATGTGAAATATTGTGAAAATGACTTTAAGATTTTGGAAACACAGAATGAGATACGTGTCCATAACGGCAAAAAACAAACGGATCCCCGAACGAGTTTATATAGTCTCCAATTCATGCAGATAGATACCTCCTTTGTCGAAAGAGGGCATATGTATAGGTTCTTCGACGAGCAAGTTCCCATCCTCATTCAAAGACTGAGATTTCATAACGGCTGTGTAAATTTTGAGGGAAGCACTCTAAATACGGCGATTTTATCCTATAAGGAGTGATAAAAATGCCGAATAAACTACCTTGTTAGTTTTCTTTCAGATGTCTCGCGTGGGTTTTTTTTCTGTCAAAATGTTTCTTTCGCCTTTTATTCATTACAACCGTTGGTAAGCTCAACCAGTGTTTGGTGCCAATTGTCACGGCTGGCGACTCAAGCGTTGTGGATCAGTTCATTTGACAGGGAGGGCCCGGTAGGAAACTAGAAGGTGATCATCACGCGAGACTAATAAATTTGACGAGATTTGAACAGAATATCTCAACCTTTCTAACGACTTCAGTTGGGAGGGTCAAACAACATAATTTCAGGGTTATTTGTGATACAAATACGTCATCAGAAAGTTGTAAGAGGCCAAGGATAAAAATGTACAGACATTACTATGAATTTTGTTATGAATTCACCATCGTCATATTCATTGTGTTATTGTGATTCGATACTGTTGCCGACCAATACTGGATTCTTCGACATGTTGCTATCTATAGTCAATTAAGTAGTCATTCGTTTCGGATGGCCCATTTTTCAGAATTCCAGCAGCTTCCACGTGGAGGGTTTTATAACCGAAATTCAACGGCCTCATCATGACACACAATGACGATGAGACAACGGTGGCCTTGCCGCCAAAATAGGTCAGCTTGTCACTTAACATACAAGGGGGAAATTCGGGAACATCAACTGATGTGCAGCTTGCTCGGAAGGTTATAGCTGATTGGTCGGTTGTCACTATTCACAGCAACTTCGGGAGTCTATTGTGTATAACTCAATGATAACGGCAAGATTGAGCCAACAAATTGGATAACAGCTTCCAAGATGCTGCACATTAGCCATAAGTACAACTCAAAAGGTCAGAGGTCGATTCTTCTTCACATAGATGGACGGTTCCATAGACCACCTAATATATAGGTACCGTATTATAACTGAGTGGTGCAGATTACAGTTTGTTTTTTAATTATAACTATAGCGCAACAAAGTTTGGTGTAAACCGCAGGCAACAAAGCTTTATTTTATTGACCCGTGCATTAAAAGCTGTAGCATTGACTGCTCAACCAGTTTCCCCTCTCGCGATGTGAAACTTGCAAATATTGTCCAACATAGGGTTGCGACGCCGGAACCTAAATTGCCAGCGTCATGTTGCGAGCGTTTGCGAACACCTTTCTCGATTTATTCCACCAGCTAAAACAAAACAAGCAACCTATAATCACGCGGGGCATTATCACTTGCGAAGGCGCGAGCAAGCGGACCCGGACAAGCAAACACCATCTTCGTAGACATGCTCACCCAATAGTTGTTTCAACACTGTCATTTTGACCATTGGTGGTGGTCCGTCGCCAGCGGCGGCCCCGCCGAACAAGTTGCGCATCAACATCAACTTAAGCATTGGTTTATCTGACAAGGGGCCATCTTCGTCACCAATGAAGGCATTGCCGCCTTGTAAGGTAGAAGAAGAGAAAAAAAATGAGTGGTTTTTCTGCCAAGGGGCCATCTTCGTTGCCAGCCGACGACGTAGCGTAGCCTTCAAAGTCACAGAAAAGAAACAAACAAACAAACAAACACGTTTATCGATCTTCCACGGAATTGGTTTAAAGTTTTCATCTTTTTATTGGTTATGCCTCAGTTTAGAAATTGTTATCTCTCAAAAATGACTCAGCAATCCATCCCGGAGTAGGTGAGTAATACTGTGAAAATCACTGTAGGAATGCTATAGCGCAACAAAACGCGATGAACAAAGGCGGGTTCTGGAAAAAAATACACTGTATCATCAACGCTCGAAGGCAGGTGCCTTTCTTGTCTCCAAGTCTTCGTACGACAATTAATCCGGTTCTGATTGTCAGCCTTCGTTTCCATAATCGTCATGACAACGTAACATTTTATTTAAAAATTTCGTATGATTGTTTTTTTTTTCATTTTGGTATTAATGGGTAAAATACCAGATTGGATATATTTGTTCGCTTTCCGTATAAAACTGCCCCACCGCACATATATCGGTGGTGTTTTTAAAGTCGCACGCGCCTCGAAACTGGTAGATCTATACTTTTGACCAAACTTTCTCTAAGGCAATTCTAAAACCTTTCATTTTTCAAAATTAAGAATAAAAATTAAGGACTACCTTCCAAATTGTAGTACTGGAGAAATAAATTTAATAAATTTACCGACGTTTGAAATTCAAAATTTTCTACCTTTACTTTGAAGGAAAAATCGTATTTTTGATTTTCATGTAAAGAAAAAGGTCAAACAATGTCACCATACAAGCTTCATAACGGTTAAGTTCAGCTGCATCTCATTAAAAACATTATTAGAAGTCCAAATATCTGTAATTATAGCGCATTCTGTCTTGCTAAATAATCAACATGTTCCTCTTTAGAGTGGTAGTAATTACTATTTGCAAAACTAGAGTCGAAACTTTAATTTTTCGGATCACTTTGAAGGTTGCAAGAGCTAGGAAGGGTCGTCCGTGGTGATTTCTATCCAGCGAGATTTGCACAGCAAGTCGCGATCTGTATCATGATCTCCGTTGCGCTGGCCAAATAATCTCTGTGGGAAGATATTTTCATTGTTAAAACCGTTGTCCCACATCACAACCTAAACTTGTAGGATATGTCCGACTCAGCGCGGACTCTTTGACAGTCAGCTACAGATATCACCCTTGCTGAGTGAATTATTCCGCACTTTCAATTTGTGAGAAATATGACCGACATCTAGATCTGAATCCGACTAGCGCGGTCGCATCACGCCATGAACACACCATAAAACGGGTATTTGGCCAGTTGGTTCGCCTTTGGCACGCTGATAACGAAGACCTATATGCAACTATGTGTCAAGAAGAATGACAGGTGTCAGTCATTATTCAAATGAGAGGCGGGTCCAGGACTCCAGGTTCACGTTGATATTGTATTGAAAGGTGATTTTATTCAAAGTCGGGGTGCAGTGTCCTTTTTCGTTGCTCTTATGGGTGAAACGCAAGTAAATACGCTACGGTTTATTAACGTATGTCCGACAGTGGCATTGACGATTTAACCTTATTTAAGTTTGCCGATTTGAAACTACCAATGCTGATTTAAATTTATAAATTAAACTTGCAAACATTTTTTCGACAGTGATCAAGTTGCGATCTGATGCTTAATGGAAGGCAGGGACACATCACTGACGCTTGCCAACACAATCGTGTTGTTAGCAAAGGAGAAATAGCAATAAAATACAATTTTGCAAAGCCCCTCATACTACTAGGTTTAAACATATGATGAACAGAAACTCAGTAGGACAGCTAACAGCAGTCGGAGGACGCCAACACACACCTCGTGGCGAACATGACAGATCAGTTCCTAAATTTGACTTTCTCGGCCTGAGCATAGTTCGAGCGGGTCTGCGCCAAAGATGTGTCAAGCAATGTTTTATCAGTGAAAAGGACGTGCCTGGCAGTCAAATGCTATCAATTGGAAAATGAACGTCCACAACATAGAAATTTGGACAGTATTCGAATCAAAATTCGACTAATTTCTACCTACTCAAAGAACAAATTAAAGTTCCTGCGTTTTAGTTGTGTATTTACCTGCGGTACTTGACTAGGAGAGTCCCCTGGTCAACCTGATTACTGTTTAAATTGTCATCGCAAAATTATAATTTCATCGCACATTCAGAAATATAGTGTTTAAGTAATTATGAATTAAAGATAGCTCTTTGCACTTTTTTCATGACGAGAGCTATTAGTAACCGTCTGCAATCTGACTCAAAAAACTCTGCTATCGATACTTAATTTTGCAGACGTTTGAAAATATACGTAAATAATTCTCAAACGTAAAAATATTCAGGTCCATTTCTACCGAAAAACAGGAACGAGGCAGATAAAGAAAGAAGAAGTATTTGGAAAGATTTGCTTAAAATCCATGGAGATAAAAAGATGGAGAAATATATCTTTTTAGTATAGAAGTGCAAAAGTGTGTGTATGTATGTATAGCGTATGCATTGTACTTACCCACAGCAAAAACACCTAAGACGAGGAGGAGCAGACGATTCATTGTACCTGGTTTGTAGCCACACAATGGTATGAGCCTGTATAGGTAGATTGATTTTACTTGGGTTTTATCTCGTAGACCGGATATCACCGCCATGATGACCCCGATGACCTCAGGTGCGCGGTCATCGATAAGAAAGCCAAGACAATGGTTCAATAAATCCTGGGGAAATCACGTGACTTTAAGTAGCGTGTTGTTTATCCGGGGACCTAATTTTTATTTTGATAGACAAGAGGTCCTCAAAAATGTCCTTTACCCCATTTTTTTTGCTGAGGAGAGCAAAATTGTTGACCTAATTTGTGTGAGTTGTGAATTCCTGTCGAACATACATGATACCTAGCCCATTCTGTCCATTTTGAAAGCCGAACTCTGGCTACAATTTCGTTGAACATATTACAAGAATGAATGAGTCAAAATTTTTAACATGCACAAACTATGTAGAGATTTCGGGCACTGGTCTCTACCAGCTTGACCTCTACTAGCAGGCACAGTGCAGTCATTTCAAAACAATGCCCTTTTTAGCTTAGTCATGACTTTTTGCTGAAACGAGTCCCAGTGCTGCACTTTACGTGACATCTTTTCCTTTATTTCAGGATAAACCAGTGAAAGTTTGACGATGGAGCCTATCTGGCCTCAGCATGGACAAATTTCAGTGGAGAAAATCTGTCCAGGTAGCAATTCAAAACACAAAGTAAGGTCAAGGCATGTTTTTGAGCCAGGACAAGGACAGCCAAGTGGTCTGATAACGCAGGGTCATGTTTACTCTTGAACTTGCCCATCTCAAAGTAAAGTTATTGAGTGACCGTTATCACTGTTTTCCATCGAATTTAGAGCTTCTCAAGGCTAGAGCAGTGAAAAACCTGGCCGATATGGCTGTATTTGAATCGACTAATCAGAAACCTCCTTTCATAGCTGCACGGGTCACTTGCTCTGGAAGCAAGGCAGTGCAGTTACTCTATGTACGGTGAATAAACCAACCATAAAGAGTGTTTGAAAGTAAATTAAAACTGTAAAAGACAAGAAGTGAATTTACCGTCGTAGATATGTCGTCGTTACAATGCTATCAAGAGTTGAAGATACATTTTAATACCATAAAACAACGAAAAACCACAGTTCTCTGGTGATAAAAACAAAATACGTGTATGTGTTCCAACGTCAATGGCGCACTTCCGCCAAATTTTTTCAGCAATACTTTGTGTATTGGTGAATGCGTTGTACTATTTCTACAAAATAGAAAGTAAGATGGTTGATTTTGTAGATGAAATTTTAAATTTAGTGAGATTTTGAGAGTCAACGTTGCACTTTGAGCTCTTTCTTATATTAATATTACCGTAACTGTTATCATTTTTTTTCTAAATTTCGGTCATCAAGAGGCACATTGTCTACAACACGATTCGAACTAATTTGGGATAACTGGATTTTCGTATTTTTAAAATTTCTCAAGAGTGTTAGGTGCTCTTTAGCTGATTGCTGCAATATTACAAATTACTCATAAAAACAATTGTGTAACTTAAAAAGGAAAGCAGATGAGCTTACATTTGCAGATCAAACAGACATTACTTCACCATCCAATTATCCCAAATTATTTCCAATCGTGTTATACCTAGTGATAAAATTCATAACTCTAAGAAGTTGGACTTCTCCTTTATGTTTTTTGCCTTATTATTTATTTATTTATTTATTTATTTACTGCTGTGTATACATTGCTTTTCATGCTAACAGTTGATTAACCTCCTACTGTGATTTCATTTCATGCATAAATTTCAACATTTCAACAAGAATGTTCACTTGTTTTTGCAGTAACAGAACAGCGGGTTTGGAAACATGTGCTGTGTACAGTGTAAGTATATTAGAAGAAAGGAAAACCCTGTTTATGTGACCGAAAACGACAAAATACGATGATACTTTTATTATTTCGATCATACAAAAACAACGATCGCAGAAAGCGATGTAACGGGCTCCATTTCGAAATAAAATTTCATCAAAGGCGCAGTGGCTGTAACTTGAGAAAATGCTTTTCACTGTAATTGGAAAAAAATTCTTCGTCTCGCCTTGAGGTAGTGCGTTCCTCAAAATTAAAAGATTTACATTTTTGCTCAAACCTTGAATTTTAAACCATTCAACTTTGAAGTCAAGAATAAAAATAAGGAGCCATAATGAAAAATTTGTTACAAGACAAACAAATCAACAAATATTTCCCGACCCTTGAAGTTCAAGATGGCCATCATACTTGTCTTAATTCTATGGGGAAAATAGCATTTTCGATTTTCACAAAAATGAGCCAGTGAAAACTTGATTTACTACATTCTACTTTACAGTAAATAATGTCCATGTACAAACTAAGTTAGAGGGCGCTAGTGATGACTAGGTAGGTCTTCATATATGCGTATTTCGTTCACTTCTCCGCGAAGTTAAACTCTTCACATGTCGAATAAACCGCTAGAGGTATTTTTGAGAACGGCAAGTGTATGCAATTTTATTGTCGATAAAATAATTCTTGTCGAGAATAAAATTTAGTGATCGACAACAACGTTGAACATTAAACACATACAGTTGGTACAAGATTATGAGAATTTCGTCATGTTCGGAGAAGTTACCAATCGGGCCGGACTTTAAAATTGATAGTCAACTGTATAGCCGATATTGGTCTCATGCAATCTTCACAGAAAGTTGACTCCGCTAATTGAACCCTTCCGATTGATTTATTCTTAACATTGTGTACTGTATAGTGTACGTCGTTTAGAAAAATATTACTTTGTATTTGTACATTATTTACTGTGAAGTAGAATACGTCTCGTGCACAGATATTCAGAATCTCAAACTTTTAAAATACTTTTTGATCAACGACTTGTGGGGCTCAATTTTGAGTACATGTAGTAAATCAAGTTTTCACTGGCTCATTTTTGTGAAAATCGAAAATGCTACTTTTCCCATAG
This sequence comes from Ptychodera flava, assembly GCF_041260155.1. Taxonomy (NCBI): domain Eukaryota; kingdom Metazoa; phylum Hemichordata; class Enteropneusta; family Ptychoderidae; genus Ptychodera; species Ptychodera flava. The sequence continues at coordinate 43,688,834 of NC_091937.1, forward strand.
AATTAAGACATGTATGACGGCCATCTTGAACTTCAAGGGTCTAACTACGGAAAGAGCTTTTAGCATTCAAATGTTGTTCATATTATTTTAAATATTTCAGCTATTTTTACCAATCACATAGACGTTCCATACATTAATGTTGACCTGAATACCCGAATTTAATTTTGAAAACATTTTGAAAAGGAATTTTTCTTTTGGTCTATTATCTTACTAAAAAGTTGTATAAATGAAATGCAGTATAAATTATAAACAAATGCTCTCTGTGTCCGTCTCTGTCTCTGTCTGTCTGTCTGTCTGTCTGTCTCACTCTGTCTGTCTGTCTGTCTGTCTGTCTGTCTGTCTGTCTGTCTGTCTGTCTGTCTGTCTGTCTCTCTCTCTCTCTCTCTCTCTCTCTCTCTCTCTCTCTCTCTCTCTCTCTCTCTCTCTCTCTCTCTCCTCTCTCTCTTTTTCAGGGGTAGCTGTTGCGCAGTAGACTTGTATTCTGCATCCATTCGATTAGGAAACTGTGGGGGCGCAAATCAGATGTGTGACCGGCAAGTCCTTAATGGTGTAAAACACACTGACAAATTTCATCTCTTTTCTTTCAACTTTGCTCCACGAGTCCGTGGAAAAAAAATGATTCAGAGGGTCAATCAAAAGACACTACTGGGCAACCCAACATTGAGAACACGGAGAAGCGCAGTGAAATTTAACCCGTGTCGGAATCCACGACGTATTGTCCTGTTGTCGCCGATACAACAACAGGGGATCAGCGCCACAGTGAAGCCGTGAGCTGTGATGATGATGCACCAGTTACAAAAAATCCCGTCCACAACCACACGCAGGCTACCAAGAGCAGTGGAAGACTGAATATCCATAGTTACGTTTGATGTATAAATATAAATGTATAAATTTTGAACACTGCTAGTGCCTGGATTAGCTGCAATAACTGTAACCTTTGGGTTGCCCGATGTGTTTTGACGGTAGCATGTATACCCTTCGCTGTTACGTTTCAGCATGTTTGAAACACAACCCAGTTGTTCAAGTTGTTTGTTGAAGTGTTTTCATTAAAATAATGTTACATGAATATCGTACAATCCGAATCGATATTGTAGATTTATTGAACGGCTTTATTGAAGTCAGTTTTTTCCATCAATCGAGTGCGGAAGTGAAATTACGCATGCAAATGCAGCCATTATGCAATTTTAGTAGACTAATGCGTATGCCGTACGCAAGGAGGAAAAAGTTACCGCGAACACTGAGTATAGTACCGGTATCTCTCAATTCAGTAACTGAGATATTGATCAGTGAGATATCTGATTTCTATACATTATTCTCTCCAGGGTAAATGAAAAGCTTCAGACTGAAGTAGAAGAAAGAAAGAAAGAACGATTTCACAGAATTTGAAAAAGAAGATATCAAGACCAGGGAAAATTTGAAACATGCCAAGTCCAAGGAAAAGAAGCTTCAGAAAGCTTTGCATAAAGAAAAGGAAAAGGTACGAGTGTTAATCTGCAGTTAGTTGGCTGTGCGACTTATATAGAAATAATGTTTTCTTTGGATTTTCAGTGTAACCCTGTTGAATTAGAAGGTGCCTTGGGGAGAGGTATTGGGACTCAAACTTTTATAATTCAATTTTGGTCAACACTACAATGTTGCTATTTGAAACAGAAAGTTTGGCATGCAGTGACTTCTAGGCACAGAATACTAGAACAATGACCAAAATTATCCCTGCTGATAAAATGGTGTTACCAGGTTGATCTCATATGTTTGTACAGAGTATATCCAGAAGTGGTTGTGATTTTGTTTTTCGACAACACTTAGTATGGAGCCACTCTTCACCGTAATTAGTGACTGATAACTGTAATATATTCATGTATGTCAACTTTTTACTTCACTCTTACACCTTGGTAATTTGTCAGCAGAACTTGTATTCTGCAGTTGTGTGCTGAGGTTGAATAAGAACAGGATCTGCAAGAAGTTGAGGAGTTAATTTGATTGTGAATGCCTGGCCAAAAGAATAAAAACAAAAGAAATTGTAATAGGAGTAATTGATGGCAGTATAGCAAGAAACCTGTCGCTCTCTTATTTTGGCTTCATGCCCTACAAAAGAGGTCAACACAAAGCCCTGTCATGTTTGTCCATCAAAGTGAAATCATCTCGTGATTTTTTTCATTCATGAACAGTTGATCATGACATCTAACTTTTCTTTATCTCAAATATGTGTGATTGATCACTTATCTGTCGTTTATTTCATCTATAATCATTGTTGGAAAATTTCTGTCCACAGTTGGAGGAACTGAAGAATGTGCCAGGTAACAGTCAGAAACAGATTGAGGAAGCAACAAAGAAGAAAGAGGAATTAGAAGCACAGTTGAAGATTGAGGTGAGAATGTGTATAGGTTTTGGCTCAATACTGATTTTTACTGACTTGGAAGATTGGGAAGTGATTGGCCTGGCAGGATAAGGGTTTAATATGCTGTACTCATAGTCTGTGAGACTTAGTCATGTAACTTCAGTTTGAGTAACCATAATTGTACCATTTAATGCATAAGAAAGTAAACGCCAATGGCAGGCAATGCTGCCTTTTGATTATACTTCGTTTATACTCAATCATGTATGGGTACATTGTTTATTCACATGTACATGACTAAGGTTCAAGAAATGCAAGGCTAAATGTCACATATGACATACTTTTTTTCATTCGTCCACAACACCAACTTTATGTTCTCTTGTTTTGACTTATTTTATAACAATGAGACCAATGCATGAGTTGAGAAACTTTCGTGTGAGAAACTAACTGCTGAGGGAAAGAGCCTTACGTCAAATTCTACCAGGCGTGGACTTTTTAAGGTTCCAAGACAAGAAATTTACCTTTTTTAATCTAACAATATTCTGGTAGTTAATCAGCTCAGAACCCCCATAAATTATATATTTTCTAAAAGCCTGGATATAGGGGAACATTTTGGTAAGAACAGTGTCACAATTGTTTACATAACTATCACATGACAGGTAATTTGCGTAACCTTTCAAAAATTGGTTTTCCCTATGTTTTGTCTCAACACTTCAAAATATCTGACTCAGACTTGGTGGAATGCAAGCTGTCACAACGCTCTCCCAAAGCGTTCTCAGATTTTTTATATTTTGCTTAATTTTTTTGAAGCACAATTTTAAAGAAATCAACCGCTCTGGAAGTTTTTCTGGCATAAAATTGTTTAAGAAGGTTTAAAAAAATCTGAGACATATTTTAAAAGATCCTTAGGGACGGACCATTAGATCTTGGGAGGGGGGTGGTCAAAAACAGAAAAAAAAATCTTCAGAGCAGAAAGTTAGGGAAAAAAAATCTTCAAAATAGTTTGCAAAATAAAAAAAAATAAATAAGAAGACAAAGTCTGACTGTGCTGTTTTGCCTGAAAATTCATTTACTTATGTCAGTGATGTGCACGGCACTACGTCTTGGATAGACCATTGTATTTCTACTTATGGTGCTCATGAATGTATAGATTCTATCTCAGTCATGTACGATACGATCTCTTCAGATCATTTACCTCTCAGCATAAATTGTGACGTTGGTATTTTACCATCAGAATCTACCCCTAATCTGACTCCGGTAAAGTTGAACAAACGATGAAATGGGCTAAGATCACTGATCAACAGCGTAACACTTTCTATGATATCTCTGATAGGCTTCTGGGAAAAATTAATATTCCTAGTAATGCGCTTTGTTGTAAAGATATTCATTGCAAATGTAAAGAACATGTTGATAGCATTTCTCAATTCTATGACAACATCATTGATTGCCTGTACTCAGCCGGAACGCAGGTGATACCAGGCGTTATAATCAATGGGAATCGCATTGTTCCTGGTTGGAATGACTATCTTAAGGATGTTCATTCAATTGCACGTGATGCCTTTAAATTATGGCGCGATTGTGGAAAACCCAAGCATGGACCTTTGTTTGATTTTAAACGTCGAACCCATGCCCGTTTCAAGTATGCGTTGAGAGATTGTCGACGTAACAAAAGTCAAATTATTGCTGATACTGCTGGAAAAGGTCTCCGTTGTGGTGATCAACGCCAATTCTGGCGTTCAGTTAACAAGATTAATGCTAAGACTCCATCCAGGCCCAGCAGCGTCAACGGCTGCTGTGGAGATTCAAATATCGCCGAAATGTGGCGGGAACATTATTGTAACCTCTTTAATGATGTGCATAATAACAGGGATCAGAAGTTTGTTTTGGATATGATAGATGATTGTGTAATTGATAATGCAATTCTTGTTTGTCCTTATGACATTCAGTGTGCCATTAGTAAATTACAAAAGGGTAAATCTGCTGGTCCTGATTCACTTTCAGTAGAACACTTTATTCTTGCTAGTACCAAAGTGTCAGTTTTGCTAAGTATGTGCTTTACAGCAATGTTGGTTCACGGTGTATGTCCAAACAGATTTTCTGAAACTATTTTAGTCCCGATTATCAAAGATAAGAATAGTAATATAAGTAGTATAAACAACTATCGTCCGATAGCATTATCGAACATTGCCTCTAAGATAATGGAAGTTGTTATTTTGAGTAAAATTGAGTCGTTTCTAGAAAACTTCGCCTTTCCAGTTTGGCTTCAAGAAAGGACATTCAACTGATATGTGTCTTTTCGTTTTAAAGGAAGTTATCAACTACTATAGGAAACATGGAAGTAATGTCATTGTAACTTTCTTAGATGCATCTAAAGCATTTGATCGAGTAAATCATTGGTCACTTTTAAAGAAGTTGATTTCCCGTAAAGTTCCGATCTTTATTGTTAGATTTCTCCTTGTTTGGTATAGAACTCAGTGTATTTTTATTCGTTGGGGCGACTGTGTTTCATCTGGTTTCACAGTTTCTAACGGTGTGAAACAAGGGGGAGTTTTATCACCAAAACTCTTTAATGTTTATGTTGATCAGTTAAGTAAACGACTTACAAATTCTTTAACAGGGTGTTATGTAGGGGCTTGCTTCGTAAACCACCTCATATATGCTGACGATATTTGTTTGTTGAGTCCCTCTGTCAAAGGGACACAGAAGCTGGTAAATATATGTAGTAATTATGGTGATATTTACGACATTACTTTTAATACTGGAAAGACTGAATGTTTATGTGTCACTACTGACAAGGCAAGTACTGTTCGTTTGCCCACGGTATATCTTAATGGTGTTAAACTTGTTTTCGTAGAGAACAAAAAGTATCTTGGTTATATATTATCAACCCACTTCAGAGACGATGCTGACATTGAACGACAGAAAAGATCGTTCTACGTTTCAGCTAATATGCTTCTCAGGAAATTCTGCTCATGTTCTTTTGATGTTAAATGTATGATATTTAAGATTTATTGTCATCAATTGTATGGGGCACACCTCTGGTTTAACCATACTGCCAGTGCCCTGAGAAAGTTGAGGGTCGCCTACAACAATGCGGCTAGGATATTTCTAGGATTTGACAAACGGAGTAGCGCAAGTGAAATGTTTGTTACCAATAATTTGTACAACTTCGATGCACTTCGTAGAAAACAAATGTATGGTTTTATGACACGCTTATTGAGAAGTGAAAATATGATCGTTAGGCTGGTACATGATCGTCTTTATTTCATCTCTGATATTTGTAAGTTGTGGATCGATTCCCTGTACCTTTGATTTCGTCTTTCTTTACCAACACAGAAAATCATATTTTTGTAATGCTTTAAGAAAATTTTTCTACACGTGAATCATGTATTATATGGACTGATTTAGTCCGAAATAAAGTGAAAATAAAAAAAAGGCGTAAAAAAAAAAATCTGCAAAAGTCTTTAAAATTTTGAATTATTTTAGATTTTACCGACAGTAAGCAACTTTCTGTATTTTTAATACATCCTCCCGGCACATTTTTAATTTTAATTTATACATTTAGAGTGACTGTATCCCTTATACCGGAAGTTGTGATTATCTTATCTTTTCAGGACTTTTGTATTCTGATCACTTGAAAATTATGAAATTATAGAGCCTGTTTTCTACTTGTTTCCTGCGTACAAACCAAGCAGGTACACTAGGTAAAACATTGAAACTATGGTATGGTTGTCAAGACAGAAAGTTGTATTTGCCTTTTAAGATCAAGGTAAACAGATGCAGGCCACATCAGTTTCATTTTTTTCACAGCATTTTATTACAATGATGAATGCAAGAATGGGTGAACAAGTAGAAGCACGTCAATAATGATAAAACAACATATCAAGTCATTATGTATTATTTTGCTTTCAAAAAGGCATTTTCAATTCTTTTTTTTTCAAAAAACAGCCTCAAATAACAACAGCAACACGTATTTTAACATTCAACAATACACTACGTAGAATGCCATCTATCCAACAAATCCCACCACAAAAACACATAAAAGGGTTGAACTTTGAAAGTTTTGATATTTTTAATTGTAACTATGGGCAATTTCGCAGATTTTTATTTAATAATGTTTATTCTTTTTAGTTTGTATTTTTTACCAATGATTATTCTTTTTAACTGTGTTGTTTCTGCCTTTGTTTATTTATTGTGCTCTTTGTTAGTTATTAATGTCTTTTGCTGGAACTGTAATTGGGCGAAAGCCCAATGTTCCCAGCCAGTAAATAAGTAAATAAATAAATAGTGGTCATTTTAGATCTGTACCAATACAAATTTGTTTTCCTAAAGTGATTTGCTTTAAATCTAAATGCAAGTATTGTCTTATTCGTATTTTGTATTGCTAAGCTAATGAAGGCTTGCTTTCCCTCTCCAGAAATAAACAAAACGGCCCATCAAAGTATTAGGGGGGAGTGTTGTACCAAATCACGTGACTTGTCCATCATCTCGTGTCTCCAGAACATAAGTCCAGCACACTGCCAAAGATGCAGGTGACGAAGATTTGTTTTTAGAGGAATATGCCTTATGATGTTTGAAAGCTGTAGAGTTGATTTGTGATGTTTGGTACTGTAGAGTTGATACTGTGCCCGTATTCGATAATCGACTGATTAGAAATCACCTTGACAAATCTGTATTAACAGTGGCATTGTTACACGAGGCGGAAATACTCATGTGTTTCCGTTCTGCTAGATCACTGTGGCTATGGTACTAGCCTTTCTTTGACTGCAACGCTACTTTTAGTGTGAATTTTTCAAGCCACTTCAAGAAATCAGTTGTGAACGAGCGTACAGTGAACAAGCACATCAAAGAAGATGAGGGTTCTGAAATACGACTGACAAAATTAGACTGGAAGATTCGTCGCTAGAGGGCGCTCTCTACGCTCCCCTCGGGGGGAGCGTAGGGCGTCCTCGAGCGACGGATCTTTCAGTCTATGACAAAATATGTCAGTGAAATCATTTTTGTATATACGGTTATTAATTACAGTGATCGACTTGAACCCTTGCCTATGAGTGACGTAGATATGAAAACCGTAACTTAACATATTTATAATATTGTTGATTTGCTTTATTTAACTGTGAAAAGTGTCTCTATGGTACATTCAAGAATCTTCTAGAAGTTATGTCAGTTACAATCAAAGACATGGTCAATACTAACATGACTTCACAATAGGCATGCGTGCCCGCTTGGACATTGCGTGTCCTAAAAATTGATGGAAAATTACTAAAAAACCTATAAAGTGCCACCTCATAATATTGTAAGACGTTTTTTATTTTATCAATTGTGAAAAAACCAAACAAACAAACAAACAAAAAACAAAAAGCCTCAACAAGAATCCATCTTTCAATATTGCCAGTGCATCATAGCTTGGCTGAAAATTGGAATGCCACTTTGTTTTACCACGTCGATAGAAGAAACATTTTTACGTCTTTTGATACCATCATATCAATTGTTAATCATGGCAGGTATACGATGAGTCCTTTGCTTACAAATTGGCATAATGTCGTCACATGTACAGAATCATGGATACAGAATTAAGTAATTATTGATCAAGTAAAATGTATCTGAAGACACACTGTGTACACGTAGGAAAATCGCGTTTTCAGCAATATTTTTCTCCTTTTGTGTTTTCTGTTTCATCTTTTTATTGTACCCGCTCGTTTGTCCAATTAATCATAAAATTTTCGAGTGTTTCTTTACGCCTGATAAAATAATGCGTGTAGAATCTTGTCCAAATGTCTGATACAAACACGCTCGTATTTGAAAAGCCGTAAAGAAAGTCGTTAAAACATTGTAAACTCACCGAAAGCTGTTGCTCGATAGCTGGATAGAAGGCCAAGTAAACTTATAATGTAACAGCAATTTGCCAGCCCCATATAACTCATTTTATAGTGACTGTCGGGACTTACGTGCTGCTTACATGTTATGGCTTATCGATGATCACGTGACTTTGATATGGGATTGCGTGCCGCGCGCAGTTGATAACATGTAGTAGTCTGACTAAAGATTTTTGTGCTCTTTAGCCAACATAGCTGACTCATAAAGTTATCGATACATACTAACAGTAATTGATTGATCAACCAATCGATAAAATTATCTATCACTTAAATTAAATCAGTCCAATATTTATTAGTTTATTAATTGGCTCACATGTTTGTTAACTGATTGATACATTGATTCCATTTACGGTAGTTTATTTTATAGCCACATCGAACTGATCCCCTCAATGACATGCTACAAAGATTATTAAACATCATAGTTACACAAACAAGTCAAGATGAGATACGAAGCACCGCTAGGTTGCCAAACTTTCACACCATGTAAACAGTTATCAAGCCGCGCCTTGATGGAGTTTTTAACTTTGATGCAGAGAAAACAAATGAATGCTTATAGATATTAATTGAAATGGTGTCTTGTTCAGACCTATTGATAGAGGAATTGCCACCGCGACGGTAGAATAAATGCATCAAGGAAGTATCTAGAATTACGGCTTTCTAAGACTCTCGTCACCTATATAGTACTGGGATAGAAAGAAAGCCTTCAGCGAGCAGCTGCACAATGCTCATAGTGAGATTATCACTACAATCTGGAGAAAAAAATTAAAAGAGAGATTCCCACTCACATAAAGGATCGGCATAAAGTATACTTTGTAAGGGAGTTCTTTTCTGACAGGTATCAATGATTTCATTGATACAATATTTTCAATTATTTAACCCTAACAGACGAAACGCATACACTAGGTGTACATCCTTTGAGGCGGTGCTCAGGTTTTGAGCGCCTTTCATTTTTTATTAAATCATACTTTGAAGATACCGACTCAGCTGCAATATCTAGCGGCCAAACTATTGCTATTGATCTCATAACTTAAAAATTGAAGTATCGCCCCAGAGGAATGAACAGTTACGCTCGTGGAAACGTAAAACAAATAACTTGTTGATTTGGTAACATACCGTAGCAAAGTATCGACATGTTACGCTGTAGTACACGGCAAGATAATGCGCTGTTCCTAGTTCCAACCAAAATATTCCGAACGATTTCAAGTACATGTACTTTTAAGGCAAACGTGTCCTTGACCATGACGCAAAGTGTCATGAACACCACAATATCCTTTTTAATATCATGATAACCTGTTGTTCAATTTTATTACATGTATTCATTTATTTATTTATTTATTTATTTATTGCTGATTAATTTAGTCATTTACTCATTCATTTGTCTACGGTCACTTTTGGGAAGAGTAACCATGATTTATCCATGGTCTTTGGGAAAAGTAACCATCAATGATTTATCCATGGATCATATTTGCATGACAAAGGTTAACAAAAATGATAAAAAAACGACAACAATAATGACAACAACAAAAAAGAGTAATTGTTTGCGGTTATAAATTTGTTACTAAATATACCTGCAAACACGTGACATTGGACACTGATGCTTAAAATGCGGGTAAATTTGTCAGCGCTGCATGCATGGCTGTTGTTGCCCCTTGCATTCTGAACCGTAAATGTGTTTAAGTATTCATGGTAACACTAGCAGTCACCTAACAGATTGTACTTTCGTCGTTCTTTCATGTCTTATTTCCAAAAGAGTACTCGATAAGTGTAGACAAATATTTATTTATTTCAAGCATTATTTCAAGCTTTCGGCACATTATGACGTAAGCTTATAGGAGACCCTGGCCTCGATACCTTTGAAGTTGAGAGTATAAAACTTGACTCAACATTGAGACACGGGTTTGAAAAATTTTTTAGAGATTGGCGCCGACTGAGTGCAATCTTACATCAAAAGTTTCCATGTGATGTTACGAGGACCTGAGAATTTTAAATGTTTCTACACCATTTATGCTCCTATCACTATTTTGGCATCCCGACACTCGCCTTCAATGTCCTTCATTTCATCATTTCGTTTTTGTACATTATCACCGTGACTGCTCCTTGACCAAATCGAGCATAAAACAGAGGAGAGGTATTGTGTAAAAGGTATTATGTCTTAAACTCTTAAATTTCAAATCTAAGATCTAAAACTATTAAGTGATGCGTCATTAATACCAGCAGATGTCACTTATTCATTGCAATAACCTCCCCATCTCCAGTTATATCCACTTTTTCTGTGACGCTTTCATTTCTCACTGTTTTCGAACTGTTCTTCAACGATCTTTATCTCCGTTTCCGTAGTAAATTTATGAAAACTGAAAAAGGCACCCGTCAGAGTTTACAATCGGTGCAGCGCCCCCTTCTGGCAGTAGTACATGACATACCTAACGACAAATAGGACGATTGGAGTGTATAAAGATGATTATTATACAAGCAAAGTGGAAGGTGCAATTGTGCTTTATATTGAACATTTCTGATGTATCTTCATAATTTACAAAGTAATTCTTCTCCGAAGCTTAAAGTAAGGATATTCAACCATGAATAAATAACTCAATATAAACAAAACGATATCATAACAAACACCATCAGAAATGTAACTAGCTGTGTATTGAATTGTTACAATTGCAATTTATTATAATTCTTTGTGTTAAGCAATTTTGTAATTTTTCCTGACAGGGTTTTAAACTTCTGACGGTAGTCCTTGTACAGACGATAAAACCCATCACGCACAATGTTGGTGTGATACATACAGAATACATGGTTAACAAGACTTTGCATACAAATGTCAAACCAAAGATATGATCACCATCAAACACAAATACTGGATTATAAATTTATGTCTTAAACTATATAATGCGTCAAATTTTTTCCACCTTAGAGCAAGAGTGATTTTATCAAGTTAACTAATTTAGATACAATGTTTAGTTAAAACCATTAAATTGAGTGACATTTCTGATATCTGTGAAGCGGTCACTTTACCTTCCACGCTAAAATATTTAACATAACTAAGTTCACTTTATTCTGCAAATTGGACAGCGCTTCTGTTGACTGGTCTTCTGAACAAACGGTCTGAACAGTCACCATCTGATAATTAAAACGACTGATCAGCTGTGAAAGTGATAAAATATCAGAACACTATCTTTGGCATTCTCTCACAGTGAAAATTTCTGATCTCCGAAGAATGTGTTCCTAAAAAAACATGAGTCTTATTGATATGGTGAGCTGAAGTATACACTCTCTGTGCATTTTGCACGATGGTGCTACTGTACAAGTCAAACACGTGAAACTTCATAACGGAATAGTTTACAAAGAATAACAGCTCTAGTGATCAAAATCACCATGGCTCTTGGCATAGTGACACAAACTAATGATCCCATCTAACAAAATGATACGTCATGTTTGGTCAAAGTGATTGCTATGTTGCGAGTTTCCTGACTTCAATCAAATCCCCGACGTGTGAGCACCCTGTCTATATACACCCTGTACTCTGTACTCTCCCGTACATTTGAGTTTGTGAATAGCTACTCCGGAAAATGTGACAATGGTCTTCTGGAGTTAAGGCGCCTTCTATGTCTTTGTATAATCATTAAAAATCCTATTTGAAATTATTTGAAAATTAGATTATCAGTTCGTTGTCAGCGATGTTTGGCTAATGGCCTCGTTATCGTAATATTTTTACAAGAAGAATTAACATCAGACATCGATCCAATTAACAACACTTCACAGATAGCTGTAACGTCTTGTACCATCAAGTCAGTCTCTAACGAGGAAAACCTTGAAGTAAAACCGATTGTATTCTGTTCTGAAAAGTCGGTAACAGACTCAAAAAATCTTCCGTTGATACTTCGCTCTGCCGTTGAATGATGTCACTGTGTTCCTGAGTCAAGAGTTTTGAACTTTTCCGAGGCGAAGCCTGAAATGTTCAATGGACGACCATTAAAGTAAAGCATAGAGAGATACAAAAGATAGAGAAGGTTACAGATTGTGCAAGAATATTTACTCTACCAAAATTGACGCTCTTTCGCAAAACGAGTTGGGTAAACCTTTTCATCGTACAGGGCCTGCCTACTTTCTTCGTCGTCTTCAAAGTATCGCACTCTTAAAACAACCAGAAGCTGTGAATAAATTAGTTTCGGATGTCAGTCGTTATCATAATATTATATCAGCTTAAAGTCTTTCGATCATTTGCAAGTAGCATGAACTTGTTTCCATTGTATCTGTTCAAACCATACACCTTTTCATAGTTTATACGTTTTGGCCGGTTTTGTACACGAGGAACGCCAGCTATTCTTTGTGTAGCGCCCTCTCGCAGTCGTTTTAAAGCACATCAGCATGAATCATCAAGCAAGTACTCACGAAAATTTGAGGAAAGACAAGCCAAATACCAAGTTCACTAATTATGATAATTATTCGTTTATCAGGACAAATCCAAGTGGTATTATAGAGGCCTAAGGAACGAGATTTTATACCACGGGTAAGAGAGACTTTGATGAGACTTAAAGTTTGTGTGAGAATACTGATATTATATGATTAGAGTAAGTTTGTAAAGAGTGCGTGTTTCAGAAACATTCGTAATTTCTAATGTAAAAATTACATTGCAACATATAACAAAGATAGAAAATATATTTAGTGACACTACATCTAACTCGACATTGTCGCTACCATGTTGTAAAACTGATTTTTATGCCATTCAGAGATACTCTGGTAGGAGGTTTCTTCCAACGAACATCCACACCATTGAGGATGAAGTGTAAAAGGCGCCCTCATTTCAATGAAAATGCAACATGCTAAGAGATAGATGGTTAGAAGATGATAGTCTGTGGTTCCCACAACAAGTTGTTAGCCTCGTTATGATGGAGATAGAATGGAGTAAACTGGTCGATTCCATCTTCTCACTGAAACAAAAACAGATATTATAAAAGATACACGATACACAAATAAACAATAACACTCAAAAAACAAAACAAAACTGTTATAAATGGACCTAAGGCCAGAAAGAAAAAAATAAATTGTTCGTCGGAATCGCCGCTTCTACTTTGCCCGATTTGGATTTTTTTGTTTCTGCAAATTCATACTTCTGCATTGCAAATACCTTAGGACCGCCGCTGGCGGCGCCCTACACTTCGTCGGGTTTTCGCCAGGGGTTTTCACCGACATGTGGGATTCTGAATGAGACTTCCAACGTGTCTGCACTGAGCTCTGTCAACAAGTTGTTGTGACGTCTGAATTTTGCAAATTACGACTAAAAGTGGGTCAGTTTTTAGCTGAAATTTCTCCGTTTTGTCAGGGTTAGTACACCATGACTATTATTTTGATCGCCAGCAAAAAAATTTTAAAAAATTTCGCTCACCGCTCCTTAACCCTGGTCCAAAAAATCTGATGAACAAGATATTTCTCTGGCCTAAACAATATCCCATATTAATTAATTTATTTATTGAAATATTTACACTTTTACTGAGCGACCGAGTTACTCAAAGAGTAATTTTCATCGGGGCTCAAATATACAGAGAAAAAAGCAGCGAATATCAATACAAAAAGCAAAAAACTCAATACAAGAACAAAAAAAAATACAGAGGAACATTTCTTTTATGAATTGTTTCACTTTCACCTTAAACCTTGTTATTTATTTATTTATTGATTGATTTATTTATTCACACTTTTTATGAGCGACCGATTTACTCTAATGAGTAATATTCTTCGGGGCTCACGCCAATAAATACAGCAAACATAAATTAATAGGATAAAAAAAAAATAAAACAAAATAAAAAAGCAAAAGTTCTTTTACAACGAAATGCGTGTCATAATAAAGTTTTTCAATAAACCACAGGGGGCTCGTACTTGTTTATTTGTGTCTGTGTTTGTTTGTGTGTATGTGTTTGTGTTTGTTTATTTGTTATTTTTAATAAAATTATTAAATTAAATTAAATTAAATTATTGACAAACATTAACAAAATAGCTTTTCGCTGATACTACATAGTTACTGTTCCGTTTGTAATCGTTTCACAAAGCTGGTGATGATGACGTCTTGGTGTATCGAAGAGACAAGTCTCACATCTTAACAGCTCCCAGGATGTCACAGATCAGCAAAGCTGGTTGTCTAAATCATCTGATGGGACGCTCAATTACAGGATAGTTCATATCACAAATCTGATTGAATATTGAAATCCACTTATTAAAAGCAGCATTCACATCATTATGAAAATTCAATAAATACCATGGACCATCAGGAAGATCCTGAATGGATTTCCGCTCCTTAAAATTTTTAAAGGGTCTATAGCGAACATGAATATGACTACCAGACTGTATGCGATGGCCATTCAATTTACGACAAGTGAAAACAGGAAAATGATCTGAGAGACCAATATCAGAAATGCAGGTATTCACGAAATTTTCATCGTTTGTTACATACATATAATCCAAACAGCTTTTAGACGCCGGGCGTGTAATACCTTACCCTAATTCTACTACATTAAGAGACATCAATGAACGAAATAAAAAATTTTGAGAACCCTGATCAGATAGGATATCGACATTAAAATCCCCACAAACAATCATTTCATTGCCTTCAAAGAAACTCTTTTCTAAGTTTTGAAAAATAAGACGATCAAAATCACTGGTAGAGCTTTGTGGACGATAAACATTAGCTATGAGCATGAGAAAACATTTACTCTTAGAGGGCTTCATTTCAATCCACATGATTTCTAACTTATCATTTTCCAAATAATAACGTCTAACATAGTGGATTTCAGATTTGATGTATGTGATCAGACCGCCACCATGCTTGCCGACTCGGTCTTTGCGTTCCAAGTTATAATTATCAATAAGAAATTCTGAGAGTAAATTGTTCTAGGATAGAAAACTTTCGATAATACAAAGAACATCAACATCATATAGAAAACTGTTTGTAATAGAGTTAAGTAAAAGTTTGATCTGGTCTATCTTGTTAGGTATATGTTGAACATTCCACGAGCAAAGGGTGATGCCATTACTGTTAACACTGTATCCGGACTCGGCATGATCTTCTTCGCCAAGCATCTAATGGTTTTGAACTTCATTACAAAATCTCGCTTTGTGTCCTTTCATATACCGCAATTCCAACAATCAATGGCGGCTCCATGTTGACACTCTCTGCACTTGACCCTCTTCTCCGCAAAGGAAACATTTAATTCGATGATTATTCGCGTTGTTAGAGAATCTCAGAGAATTGTCAATATGTCGACGAGTTTTATAACTCTGCGTTGGTTCCTAACGCGACGCTGATCGAATATTTGTCGATCAGAGACAGTACGATTGGCATAACGAATATTACGATATCGAGGCCTGGAATCAATCGGCTCATCATTCCGCCGAGAATGTTCAAAGTATAGGACTTGCGCCGACTCGCAAAGTAGGCTGATAGGTGACCATTTCGAAGGAGAGAATAAACACCGGCATAGGACAAATGAACACCATCTCGAAGAAGTAATGAAGGAACAATAGCATTGTTACTATACCGAAATGACATGTCGTTATCGATAAAACCATAGACAGTTCCCCCCTCTACTGTCTATGATAAAGCAGCATCTTACTTTTTCGCATAGATTTGCAAGCAGCACACTAACTTCTTTCACAGTGGACTGAATAGCCGGATCGTCCACTCGTGGGCAAATGCTTAGAACTGTTACTGTACCGTTTATGATGTGTTTGGTTTCTTTGAGAAGTAGCTTGTATTACACCAATTCATCAACACTATACAAAATTGAAATTAAAAAAAAAATAATCGCTTATCTGAGATCAACTTCGTTTAAGTATTTTCTCGCTTATTAGTGCATGTGTAAACACGTATTGCCAATTTAACCGAATGACACAAGAGCCGCAAAGTGGTTTCATGTTGAAATAAATAAGGGACTTGTTAATAACCGATAGAAGTCTTATTGTGAAATTGGTCGACTCATTTAACCGGTGACTTCCAATGCTCAATAAAAATTAAGCGGAGTGCTTTCATTTTGAGTTGTCTTTTAACTTCAATGACTTCAAAGCTTTAGTGCAGTCAAAAACTTAGAGCGTTGCATTCCTCTTATAAAACATTTAGCTAAGAAACCATGGGGCATCTTCTCCTAATCAATGGGGACCAAAAGGGCAAGATTTGCATGCCCAAAACTCCTTGACGCTAGTGTACTTAAGGGTCAATGACCCTGAGTGACCCCATGTCAATCAAAAGTGCAGAAAATTGTCTGTTTTGTTGATTGTTTTTATGCCCTCACTTAACGTTTTTGCAATATGGGTGGATCCTTTGTATAGATGAGTGAGTTGACTGTCATGCCAAGATAGTTCGTAAAGAAAGTAGCGCCTGGGGTTGAGTTGTTTTAGTCGAGCACTACTCTTGTCTTACTTGATTAACTCCAACTTCAAATTTGAAAGGTTGGTCAGAAATCAGTTTTAGCTTCCAATATGTTATTCAATGTCGGTGGAAACTTTGTGGAGATTAGTTATTTCACTGTCATGAGGAGTCCTTTGGTTATCCATAGTCGGCAGGCTACTAGTTTTACTATATGCAAAAAATTCTTGTTTAACTTGAGATTAACATGGGAAAGACAGATGATAAAAAGCCGCTTCATGCTTCAAGGTATGTGTAAAATGAGGTGAGGAGTGAGTGTCAGAAACGGTTGTCCCTCTCAAGCAAGCAGAGGCTAGTACTCGGCGTGTGAGGTACCATGGTTCTCAGGGGTCTGTTTTATGGACCATTACACATGGTTCTTGTCCATATTGATCCAAAGGTCTTAAAACAGGATCCTTTTGCATCTTAAATAACTACTTTGTCACACTTTAACACAAATCAATATGAACAGTTTCATTGAAACATTTTTTCTTTTATTTTGCAATTTCACCGTATCATGGTTCTAAAAGGCCCGTTTAACGGGTCATTATACGTGGTTCTTGTTCCAGTTCATCCAAAGCTCACAGAATACAATGGTTTTGCATCATAAATCACTATTTTGTTACAGCATCACACGCAATTATATCAAATCTTACATTTAAAAAAAACATTGAAGAAATTTATTCTCAATATTAGGATAAAATTATCTACACACTTCGAGTGAATGGACTGTTTGATATGGTTCACCTACCTACCTACCTACCTACCTACCTACCAAACTGCCTACCTACCAAACTACCTACCTACCTACCTACCTACCTACCTTCCTACCAAACTACCTACATATGTACCTACCTGCATAAGTACCTACCCACCTTCCGACCTACCTACCGACCAGCAACATATACGCAAAATATAAATGGGATTTCCCAGCTATTATTATTATTATACTTTATTTTCAGAGGGTAGTCTGAGTTACAAAGTAAATTGTAATTTACACCAGAGCCCTCAAAATACAGGAAAAAGTAAATAATTACAAAATATAGTGACAATACAGTAAGAAAATATGACAAACCTCGTAAAGTCTGAGCAGCAAAGAACTCTAGTCCAGTGAAGAGCCTTCATTTATAAATTTAGTGTGTAGAAAACTACGTAAATGAGCCTTGAATTGAGAAAGGCTTTCCGTATTGCTTATGGAAAAAGGAATATCAATCCAAATGTTCGCTTCACGATACACAAACGATATCTGTCCAGCTGCTGTCTTAAACGTAGGAACATATAAATTAGCATTGCTGGCACATCGAGTGTCAAAATGATACATCTCAGAAACGTAAGAAAAATGATTTAAATAATCAGGCACAAGACCATGTAGAATTCTGAAAGTCTGGACGGCAATAAAGTAATTAATTCTGTAATAGGCAGCCAGTGGAGAGTTGTCAGAAGAGAACGTGAAGAAAATGTTACATCGACTCCTAAGATCACTCTACCTGCTCTTTTCTGAAGTTTGTAAATTCGTCGCAGATTAGTTTTCGAAGTGTTACCCAAAACTGTACATCAATAGTCAATTACAGAAAGAAAAATTGCATTGTAAACTAACATAAGAGTATTCAATGAGGTCAAAGGTCGCAGTTTTCTCAGCACCCCTATCCGCATCGACAATTTCTTACATAAATTGTCTATATGTGCATCCCAGGTTAAAGCATTGTCAATTTCGATTCCAAGAAGTGTGTGAGTAGAAACATTAGAGATGCAAGTGTTGTTGATCCGAATATCGAGTGTGACACTGTGATCAGACATGTGATTGACTTTTGGACGTGAAGCAATAACCACTGATACATTTTGTCTTCGAAGTGTTAATTGATATGGCCTTATTTGAAACCCCGTTGGAAATTGGTAAAACATCCTGTTGAAGTTTCGTACCAATTTCATCAACATTAATCCCTCATACACAAAGTGTTTGATCATCAGCAAACATATCTAAATTGCCCATATTAAGACTCAATGGTTAAT
The DNA here is from genome assembly GCF_041260155.1 of Ptychodera flava. Lineage (NCBI taxonomy): Eukaryota > Metazoa > Hemichordata > Enteropneusta > Ptychoderidae > Ptychodera > Ptychodera flava. The sequence goes on from NC_091937.1 coordinate 43,707,444, forward strand.
CATTAATGAAAACTAGAAAAAGAAGAGGTCCCAAAATGGAACCATGTGGAACACCACATACAAAAGGCAAAATCTTTGATTCCTGACCCATATAATTAACAAACTGACATCTATTTGCAAGATAAGAACGGAACCAATTCAAAGATGTACGGTTTACATCATAAATGAAGAGTTTTTGCATGATCGACAAGGACAAGGTCAAAGGCCTTACACAAGTCTAAATAAATTAAACCATTGTACAAACCATTATCAACATTTCTTAACGTTTGATCTGTAAGCTTCAGAAGTGCGGTATGACATAAATGAAGAGGTCTGAAGCCAGACTGGGAACTTATTTTGTAAATAAGTATACAGACTATAATAAACGTGTCTCTCGAGTATCTTTGATAAAGCTGGCAGTATTGAAATAGGCCTGTAATTACTAATGACATGCTTAGGTCAGCGTTTGTGTATTGGCGCATTTAAAACAATTCGGGAAAGTATTATTTGCTATAGACAAAATAAACATATTGGAAATGGTTCCCGCGATACTATTTGCCCCAATTTTAAGAAGTTTAGGAGAGACATTATCATAACCATGTGATTTGGTAGCATCTAACCATGCAAGTTGCTCCAATACAAAATTAAGTGAGATTTTGGGGCAACTGAAAAGAAGGTGAAATTGAACCCATTTGTGGATTGACCCAAGTTTTCGTAACAGCGAAGTCTGAATGATCAGGAAGACTATGGCTATTTAACAACAATGCTAGTAAAATAATCATTGGAGACGTCTGCATTGCCTTTGTGATTGGACAGAGATTTGTCATTGAAGGTGGTGCGAAGACTTTTCGCATGTCCGATACCACAAGACAGTATTTCATGGACAGTACAGCAAACCATGGATGGGTTTCCAGCATTAACAGAGAAGTAATGATGAGATGTCGTTGAGGGCCGTAACGGTGTCGGCGCACTCTTCTTGACCAGCATCATAGGCGCGGGGACAATTCTTTGACTTGTGTCCTGGAGTGCCACCGGACCAGCAAGATATCGCCGCACCGTGTCGACAAACACGACTCACGTGATCGCCTTCTCAGCAGTTGCTATAGTGGCTGACTGCTGGGTGTTACGCTGCGAATATACAAATCCGGCGTTTGGGTTTGTGTTGATAGAATTGATGGTAGCATGTTGTTCAGATCTTCTTCGGGGGAGATGTCTTGAGAAACGAGCTGTGTTATCATATCTTGGCCGTTGAAATGCTGGGCGATTGAAACCTTTGATATTCCATCTTCGGCGTCGAAACTTGCCCGCTGAAAAAGCTGATCAATACCCTTGACGCTCAGGTGAATTCCATCTCGGTAGAGTGTAGATGTGTCCAACGTATTATTACGAAACTTTTTTTTATATTTAATAAACTTTTATTTGTCAGGAGACTCAAAGGGAATACAAAGCTTAATCTTACATTTCAGGAATGTTCAGTTCGGTGCAAGGTTGACAGGAAGTAGGACACAAACAAACAAGATTTCGTCAAAACACAAAAAAGCAACATGACACACAAGGCTGAGCAGAAACATAAGTTGTCGACGAAAAAATGAAACCTTTCTTAAAACTCTATGGTTTGCCATTTCGACAAAGCTCTTCTTGTACAATGGTTTCTCTTAGCTATATAAAATTCAATCTTTTTTGCAATTTTAACATTCGCCTTAACAATCTCAAAAGTGGGGATTTTGTCTTTCACTTTACAGTCATAAATTGATTTTTTGTAATTATTATTTAATGGTTTAAAAGGATACTAAAGGACATATCACCCAGCAAGATCTGTTTAATTGACATAGCAGATGGTGCATTGACAGATTTTCCCCAGTTTAACAAAAAGCTATTCCAAATACTCTGTGAAAATTCACATGCCACAAAAAGATGGACGATTGTTTCATCAGCTTTTTTACAGAAAGTACACTGATTGCTATTTACTCTTGGAGGAGCCATACGAAAAAGAACAAAATTAGTGTAAAGGATGTTGTGGGTAATCTTCCACTGAAACTCTTGCAGTTTAGTTTCCTTAGTTACTTTCCGGTTCCGGTTCAGGTGCACACATATGAGCACGTTTATTGCTTTTCAAGGCCTCCAGCCCATAAGCAAGGGGGTACAACAAAGAAATACAGGTGAGAAGTACACATACAGTGTTAAGTCATACAGTACAGTACAGTAAATACACTAGTTTCTCGTGAAAAAAGGAAAAAGAAAATCAGTTCATAGTACTGAAGAATCGTACTGAAAACTAAACTACAGCATTTCAGTATTTTTCAAAACTGATTCTCTGAGCTTGAAAGCTTTATATACAAAGTTACATAGTGATAAGATCATTGATGGATCCTTTTCACTCATAATTCTCAAAAAAATTTGGAAGTGAGGATGATTAGTATCTTCTCGTGGAAAATATTGCTTTCTCAAATTCGCATATACAGGACACACAAGTAGAAAATGATACTCATCTTCTACATATTTGCCAGAGCATACCTTACAATGCCTTGCTGAGACATCTATGTTCTGATGCCTTCCTTCCTCTATCGCGAGAGGAAGAACAGAACATCGAAAGCAAGCAAAGACCTGTCTAACATTTCGTGTTCAATTTGAATAAAGATACATTTCAGGTTCAAGGAGAGACTTGAACTGTGAATAAGTACGTAGATTGTTTTTTGATGATCAGAAACCTCTCCATTGCTGTTTCAAAATATCTGCAATTCGTGTTTCAAATGTTAAAAAGAACAACTGTTTGTCACCTATCTCTTGAGATACCCGTACATGGCCAAATCCATACGAAAATAGAATATGTTTGACTGACGTTGCCCATGTGTGTCGACCTAAACGGTCAAGATTACACACATTAAATACGCTTGCCTAGGGAGTCTCCCTTGTGGCATTTCAGTGAGTTTTACCCAGTAACGGATACATCGTTTTAAGGTGTGAAAAAGACTGGCAAACGCCCACACTCTCCAACTACAGCTTCATTTGCTGTACTATTTGGTACACCCAATAGCTTTTTGCACCATGCTCGTTGAACTTTTTCAATGAAACTCCAACTGTATTTATCCCTTGTCCGTAGTATTCTTGATTATTCATCCCAGTCATGGGCTGTCACGACTAAGCAATCAATGCTTCATCTTGAAGGTGTCCAAAGGAGAGCCGCAAAATATATTCTTGGATATCGCTAGGAGATGGATTACAAAGAGCGTATGATTAAATTGAATTTGCTCCCATTGAGCTACAGGAGAGAATTAAATGACTGTGTCTTTTTAGCTAAATGTTTTATTGGTATTTATGACTTAAATTTAAGCCAGTTTGTCACATTTAAATATCCTGATGACACTGCCATGAAGATGCCACTTTTTAAAACTGAATGTTTTCGTTACTCGTTTTTTAACAGAGCTTTTTACTCGAGTAGTGTTATGCCCTTTCATGGCAAATCTTCAACAAGTGTTAGGTCATACAAGTCTATTTTATTAAAACATTACACGGGTTTGTTAAACAATAATTTTTATCCTAATAACACTTGTACTTGGGTGGGAAAGTGCCACTGTAAAAATTGCCGTCTCTGTTAATTTATCTGTTTTGTTTTGTTCTGTTTTGAATGTTTATTGTATTTTTTTAATGATTGTTTTATTCTGCGTTTGTCTTTTCTATTTTTTAATTTTGTATGTGTAACTTGTTAAATGTGTGCTTTTGAGGAGGGTTGCTTTTGTATAGGTGTTAGTCACCTGTGCGACTCATCCTGACTTTTAATATGTCAAAGCTGAATAAATAAATAAATAAATAAATAAATAAATGATGTCGTAAAATTGAAATCCCCATATCTCTGATCCATAACAAAGAATTGGTAAGATCATAGCATCAAATAACTTAAAATGACATTCCAATGAAATGTATTCCAGTTTCCACCTGGCCACTGACAATAAATTCAGTGCCTTGTTAGCTTGGTTGGCTAATGTATGTACAGCTTTAGACCAGGTGTTACGTGTAGAGAGTAAAAGACAAAGGTATTTGTAATACGATACAATATCAATTTCTGTATTCCCAAAGTGCCATTTTTCCCTAAGAGCTTTATGGCCACCTTTGCGAAAAATAACAATTTTTGTCTTTTCCAAGTTAACTTTCATGCGCCATTTGATACAATATTTATGAAGAATGTCAATTAAGAACTGTAAGTTTCGTACAGAATCAGAAAAAATTACAATATCATCTGCATACAGTAAGGAAAAAAGATCGAAAATATCTTGAGTTAACTGAATGCCCATTTGACCTGACTCCATAAACATGGAGTTTAACTCTTCGATGAATAGGCTGAACAATAATGGGCTAAGAACACACCCCTGTCGTACACAAGCTGGACAATTAAAATATTCTGAAGTTAAAGTGCCAGCTCTGACACAAGACTTAAACATGGAGTGAAGAATATTGAACATATTTCCCTTGACACCTAGAGTCATCAGTTTGTACAATAAAAGTGAATGGTTTACTCTATCAAATGCCTTTGAAAAATCTACGAATAAACAGTAAAACTTACCACGTCTGATACTTAAATACTTTTGGATTATAGCATGTAAAACAAAAACATTATCGACAGTACTGTGATTCTTTCTAAAGCCGGCTTGACAGTCTTAAATAACATTTGTTGCGTTAGACCACTTAGTGAGTCTTTCATTTAAAATGGCTGTAAACATTTTACCCAGTGAGTTTAATAGGGAAATACCCCTATAATTATTCATATCACTTTTATCCCCCTTTTTGAGGAGGGGGATTACAATAGCAACGGACCATTCTAAAGGAAATATACCAGAGCTAAAAATGTACTTAAAAAGTTCTACGAGTACAGGAAGTATTATTTCTGAAGCATATTGATAAAATTCATTTGGGATTCCATCTGGACCTGGCGCTTTGCCTGTCTTCAACTTTTTCAAACACTGTAACACTTCAATATCAGAGATGGGAACATTCAGAATACTGCTAATGTCGTCAGTATCATTATCACCACCATAATTGTAAGCATCATTATTTTCACTAATAAACTGATCTATAGCTTCTTGTACAGTTGTCAGAAAATCCAAGTCTCCTGTTTCTAAATCATTACATTCCTTATACAATTCACTGAAATAACTGTACCATGACTGAATATTGATCTGGTCGGCACTATTGCCTTTACATTGCAATAAAGATTTCAAAATTGCCCAAAAATCACTAGAATTATTGATAGTAGCCTCATGCATCCTTTTTCGAATAGAATCCTGAAAGCGTTTCTTTGAAAGTTTACATGTCTGTTTAAAATGATTTCTAGCCACCTTATAGTGATTTAATGATTTTACAGTGGAATTATGTCTGAACAACTTTAGTTTGTCATGCGCACAACGCTTTGCTTTTTCACATGAGGAGTCAAACCAAGATGGTTGCTTTGACTGGTGAGTATTACGTGTTTTGTACTGCTGGCGGCCATCGACACCTGCTGTCTTAAGAGCTTCATTTAAATTAGAAATTACATAGGACGTGTTCTCAATGTTCTGCTGTAAATCTTCAAAGATCTGTAACACTGGTGCAGAATTTAGATTATCCTTGAAGGAGGCTTTACATTTATCGGACATGAGAAAACGGACACCGCTGGAAATACTATCAGTACATTTCTTTGCACGGTTACTTTTTTGCTCACGTGTTTACACACGTGAGCATATGTCGTAGCGATGTCTGTCTGTCTGTCTGTCTGTCTGTCTGTCTGTCTGTCTGTCTGTTGGTCCGATATCTCAAAAATAGCTCATCAAATCAGAATCAAATCTGGTACATAGATTCAGTTAGCAAATGGCAAGAACTGATTAGTTTTTGGTGGGTCTGGCTTGCATACTTTTTGCTCATTTGCATAATTAATGATTTTAGAAAAAACGGATATTCATTAAAAACGACTACACACAATTTGATGAGATTTGCTACAAATGTTGATCACACCAAGATATATCAGTAGTGGGAACCATTAAGGGGTGACATGAACTTTCCTAATTAAGGATATATGTCTGATTTGACTCGATCAAAATCGACCAAACTTGGTATATATATTAAAGATACTATGATTTAACATTATTGACAGTCATTAAGCGTTTTAACTGCAGCCAATTCCTAATTTACATATTTAATGAACTTTGCTAATTAGAGATATATATTTAAATTGACTGGACCAAAGTTGATGAAACTTGCTACATGTATTGAAGCTACTATGATACAACTTTTTTGAAAGTCATTAAACATTTTTACTTCAGCCAATTCCCAATTTGCATATTTAATAAACTTTCCAAATTAGGGATATATATCTGAATTAACTTGATTGTAGTTGTCGAAACTTGCTATACACATCAAAGATACTGTGATATAATATTATTGAAAATCAAAAAACATTTTTACTTCAGCCAATTCCTAATTTGCATATTAAATGAATTTTCATAATTAGGGATATTTATCTGAATTGACTTGATCAAAATTGATGAAACTTCCTATGTACATTATAGACACTATAATGCAACTTTATTGAAAGTCATTAAGCATTTTCTCTTCAGCCAATTCCTAATTTGCATATTAAATGAACTTTCCTAATTAGAGATATAAAATCGAGGAGAACTCATCAATTACCATAACAAAAGAAGTGACAACACTAGACGTGTACCATTCATTATCACCTTTCACTTCCCAGTATCTCCGACATTGTCAAGAAACACTGGAGCATTCTACAAACAAACAGACTTGCCAAGGAAACATTCATGTCAACACCTGTAATTGCCTACCGAAAACCCCCAAACTTGAAAAAGATGATAGTCAAACCCAAACTTCACCCCGACACCAAGGTAAACGAAGAAGGACACTGTACCCCCTGCAACCAATGCCAATTTTGCAAATACATGTTTATAACAAGACAAGAAATCACTAACCAAATCACAAATAAATCCCTTAAAATAACTGGGACCATGGACTGCAACACCCGAAATTTAATTTATCTCATTACCTGTTCCAAATGCAACAAACTATACGTCGGGGAGACCAAGAGACAACTACGAACACGTATTTACGAACACATGTACAATATAAAAAACCACAAATGCACAGTAGTCGCCCAACATTTTAATCAAAATAACCACTGCATTGAGAATTTTCAATTTTCCGTTATCTGTAAAGTTTTTTCAGGGAAAACCACAGTCAGAAAGCAATTAGAACTCAAAATTATTAGTGAGCTTGACACCCTTGCCCCGAATGGACTCAACAAAAAGGACTGGTAACTTTCCTTTATAAGCTAGGCAGTCCCTCCCATATTTGCATCTTATTTAGCACTCAGCTAGCGACTCTCTTCTCATAATTCCATTAGTTTTCGATCAAAAACTAGGACTTCAAGTATTCCGAGCACTTTACCTGTAAGTAATTTTTATTCTCTTCAAAAAGTTTTACTTTGGCTAAGGAAGCAATTTTATTTTTTCATGTAGTCTTTTTAACCCATTTCCATCGTCCTTTTATTCCAATGTTCTGTATTTTTTATCGTTGCCGACTGTGTTTTTATTCATTTTAGATTCCTGAAGAAGGTCGCTTTGAAGGACCGAAACGTTGAATAAATGGTTTTATCTGCCACTTGAAACCAGAGTCTTGCCTTCCTATCAAACCCATTGACGTTTACTTCAAGCTCTGGCTTCTGATATAACATCGTAGACTGCCTATTGCTGTAGTTGGACTGACCTAGTTTATTTACCAAACCAGAGATATATGTCTGAATCAACTTGACCAAAGTTGACAAAACTTGCTACATATATTGCAGATGCCATGATACAACATTGTTGAAAATCATTAAGCATTTTTACTTAAGCCAATTCCTAATTTACATATTTAATGACCTTTGCTTATTAGGGATATATACTGGATTTACTTGATCAAAGTTGGCAAAACATGCAATGTACATTGATGATTATACCAGGTTAAAACAATATCAAAAGTCATTTCACATTTTCATGTCAGCTAATTTATAATTTGCATAACGAGCTTTCACAGCTCGGCATATATGGCTTGAAGGACTTGGCCAACGGTAATTACACTTGCCATATAAAGTGGTGATACAATGACAGCAGTAAAAGAACTTTTATATTTTTATTTCAGCTAATTACATATTTGTATACTTCATGACCTAATCGGCGGTGATTATTGTTCGTTGCGTTGATCATAATATTTTCAATGAAGTTGCTAACATGTGGCAAAGGTTAAAATTTACACACATAACTGCAATATATATAATGAAACACGTGAGCATTTTCAGTTCATATCTGGTTACATTTAAACATTCTAGTTGACACACAATGGGAAAGTGATCTGAGTCTATTCTGGACAGAACCTCAAAGTTATTCAAAAAAGAAAACAATTGCGCAGAGATAATTACATAATCAACAATGCTATAACGATTTGCAGTAACACATGTTATATTTCCTGGATCGTCATTGGCCGTTCTGCCGTTAACAATATGCAAATCACAATTCTTGCAAATGTTCAGCAAATGTTGGCCAGGTTCATTGACAACTGGGTCTTTTGAATTTCTATGGAGTTGGAAGTGAGATGGTTTGTACACTGAATCGTCAAAAGGCAAATGGTCAATGGAATCATCAAGAATAATATCTTTGTCAGACCCAGATCTTGCATTAAAGTCGCCTCCAATAATAAAGTAACTATCTTTATACATACTATGTAGTTTAACTAACTGATTTTCTAGAAGTGCTAAACAGTCACAAATACCGTCTGGTTTGAAATAACAGCAAGCAAGCACCAAATCTTTATCAAACTGAAACAAACTTTTATCAAAATGAACAAACACACAATTACTTAGCTCGGTTTGTATTTTACACACCTTATCAGATAAAGATTTCTTTATATAAAGTGCGGCGCCACCACTTGGACGCCCTTTAGTATGCAATTTTTTGGCAGGGGAAGAATAAACAATATAATCTTTCAGGAAATTTACATTATCAACAGATGTACAGAATGTTTCAAGCAAACCAACAACATCGTAATTTGAGCAGAAAGAAGTAAATTCTGAAATACACACTTTTGATTTTAAACCTCGAATGTTCCATAACAATATTGATAAATCAGAGCCTTGACCACATCCCTATCATGGAGATTGATGAACTAAATAAACTGCTCTAGTTGTTTCGTTCACAGCATACACATATTTCTTACCGTCCATATCAGTGGCGATCAACTTGTCATAGCGTAGATAAGCTTTCAACGAAGGGGTTTCTTCAAGCAGCGATTTACGGAATGAGAGTAATTTTGATCGAATGTCACGGACGCGTCTTGAGAAGTCTTCACCGATGCTGATATTGGTACCTTTGAGATTTTTGGCTCGCGAAAGAACATTGGCTTTGTCCTTTAACTTCAGAAACATGGCAATGATTGGTTTCGCTCTTCGTACAAATGGACCGTTGACAATACGATGTACCCTTTCAAATTCTATTTCTTCTTCTATTCCAAGGTTATTTTTCAGCGTCGTTTTGATCTTTTCCTCTGAGGTATCCCAGCTTTCATTTGGCCCGTCTTGTTGGATGCCATAAGGGATGGACCATTTGATATCCTGGGGGGGGCCTTGGAAGATTGGTGGAGAGCCATTATTTTTTTTCCCACCTGCTTCACCATGAATTATTTTTTTTCTACAGGGCATATGCTGGCAACATTATTTTTCACTTTCCTTCTTCGAGATATATTTTTTTTTACCAAATTTCGGTGCAATGTTTGTTTGCTTGGTTTTTCACACCCAGTAAGGGAACCGTCATTATTTACGGCCTGGGGGGTCGGAGGAATTGCTTTCGAAACTCCAAAATTTCGAGTAACCCCCCCCCCTGCCAACCATGACGTGTTTGAGTAACCCCCCTCCTTGCTACAGAAATTTTGAGTGACCCCCCCCCCCAAAAATGGGAAAGTTAAATATCTATAAAGTAAAATGGATTGCTGCTGTGACAGGCCCTGTACAGACCCTGATTAAACCCTGTGGTACAGGTCTGTGTCGGAAAGAGGTTCTATTGCTGTGACAGGGGCTGATGTACAGGTCTATATCCAGTGCTCTGATGACATGCAGTGTTTTCCGTAGGATTTGTTTACAAGGAGGGGAAGATGTGGTGCGAAAGCACTACAAGCGGCCGCAAAACGCGGGAGAGGTCAGGAGGGGGGTGTCCCCCCTCCTGCCATTGGAGCTTTTGAAAAATAGAGATTAAAATGGTGTCATTTGGTGGCACTTGGGGAGTATTTTTTCAGATTTTTTTCATATAAAAAACTCAAAGGAACAGAAATCTGAGCTAGTATTCCAAAAATTATATTCCAGTTCACTGATTTCAATTACATTTTTTGAAAACGAAAAAATACATTTATTCACATTTATTATTTATTATTATTTTCCTGCAATAAAAGATGGGTTTGTTGTCAAGGCAGTCCACTGGTTTTAAACTTTATAGAATCAGAATTAGCTTGCTTTACACATTTTCCCCTATCGGTAACCTATACAATGTAGAATATAGAAAGCAGACGTTTTCATGAATGATCAGGCAAATATATCAATCTTTCAGGAAATACCGAAAAATGTACTCAGTACTAGCCTCTAACATAAGGCTTGCCACGTCGAATAGCTGATCATTCTCGTCTGAAGATCACAATAACGTGAAACACATAGTGTACTGAGATGTTAGTTTCTACTTGAAACCACCTGTATTATGATTTATATATATATATATATATATATATATATATATATATATATATATATATATATATATATATACACACAAAATGTATACAATGTGCCCTTCCGGTTGTCACCATAATGGCTTTATGGCAACCTCTGAATTTGGGCACAGAGAGTACGGTATATATATATATATATATATATATATATATATATATATATATATATATATATATATATATATATATATATATATATATATATTATGTGTGTGTGTGTGTGTACACAAATACTGGGTATGAATATACATATCTTTACTATTTATTATCGTTGTATTAATTCGTAACTCCACTAAATGCTTCAGTACAAAATTGAGTAGCCCCCTCTTCTTGTTCTCCACTTTTGAGCAACCCCCCTTGTAGCTTTCGATTTTTTGAGTGACCCCCCTGAGATTCCTCCGACCCCCCAGGCCATAAATAATGACGGCTCCCTAACAAGATGCTGTTCTATCGCACACAGACTATATTCAAGAAACTAAATAAAGATATGTAAATACATATACATTTTTGATTCACTTTACAAAAATATCAGTTTATAGATCTTATTTATACCATGGGTAACACGCTGAAAATACAAATCAAACAACCTGATTACTGAGTTCTACATTAAGCATTAACAAACTTACAGTGAAAACTTTTCTGAGAACATCACTGGTGTCATCAGAAGAGATGATGGTATCCTACATATATTTGTCAAATCATGTACATTTATGGCATTTACTTGTGCTTGAAAAAAATATGTCATTGTCTGACAAGTGTCCTGGTTTGAGTGATATTAGCAAGTTGAACAGTCCACTTGACTGACCGAGTCCACTTGACCCAGTTCATGGCAGGCTGTCTCTCTTCTTGTGGTATTTTGACAAAATCCATACATTCAGATTTACACATTTCGGGAAAACACTGGTGAGCAATTTCAATTTCAGCATACTTCCTCTAATCAGAAGGTCATGTATACTGTACAATTGTTCATATTCAGTGATTTAGAATATAAAGGAGATGACTGAACCTTTCCATATGACATATATTGCTCCCTGGCTGACCAGATGTCTGCTGACCTCAATCAGTATGAGAACTTGTATGTACTATTACCAATTCAAACCAAAAGAGCACAGTGTCCTTGAGACTTTATTAAAGTTTTGATGTTTTGCTTTATTTTTTGACAAATATTTATTGGTTTTGTTCCAGACGAGTTCTTGTTTTCAGTTGCTGAAAGCTACAGTGATAGTAGCTGTAACTTTTGACAATTTTTCAGTGTTTTTGTCTGTGTATTTATTTCAGTTCCTCGTTTAATAAATTCTAAGTTATTGTTCCTCAAGCTTGAAATGGTTTATGCTTTATAAAACTCCAGAGCTTCCTGAGTTGTTGCATTGTCTCTCTGATTTCTTCTATAGAGTCACTGTTGGATTCAAGACCGGCCAGTTTTGATGAGTTCTGTTGGAGTTGTTCTCGAAAGTCTGTCATGTCATCTTCGATACTGTCCATCCTTTTCTGTAGTAGTTCAAGCTTTTGTTGCACACGTTCAGATTGCTCTATAAGTTTATCGAGTTTCCCGCCAATAGCTAAAATATCTGCTTTTGTCGCTGGATCAGTACCAGGGTCTGTAGTAGTACCTGCTGATCGAAGTCGTGTTCCAGGTCCAGGATTTGATTCAATATTGCCGTACATAACAAGTAAGGCGACCAGGCAGATTTTGATTGACAGTGACAGCTGGCAGTTCAGGAGCGGAATAACGAGGGCGGCCATCTTTGCTAGCTTTCCTTGCAGAGCTGGATCACCGCCTGCAAAACCTCCAATTTTGGCTCTGTACTGGTCCAAACCAACACCCATTTTGAATAAGCCAGGTCTGCAAACCTTTTTTTCACTATCGGTTGAGTTCAATGTCTGTAGAATTGATTGTAGCCCGTGTTTCAAGGAGATGTTTTACGGAGGCAAACTTCCACCATGCTGCATGTTCAACAGTTACGTAATGCCCCCAAACAGTTTCGTAACGTCGGCAGTATCATCTACCAATAAAGATGCTACCGATTAAGATGACAACTGTTTCCCTCGTTTTTCACTGGTGTTTGACACGCAAAATGTCACAGATTTTAATATTTGCTCAAAAGCTTGACTATCTCAGACTTGAAATTCCGTTCTATGTTCACATTTTCACACTTTTGAACGTCACCTTGATAAAGTTAAATCGCCTACGTCAATATTTCTTGCATTAGGTATCTATTTTGCGAAATATACTCAAAGAAATGGGCTTGGTCTTTGACCGGCGTGATTTCTCATAGTCTCGCCTGAAAACTCATTGAGTTGAGTTGACAGGCAGGATGCCTGCCTGACCTTCCCTTGTGTTAGGCTGCGTTCACAAAAATGGTTAGTTAGGGGGGGGGGACTGGAGGAATTCAGGGGGATTCGAACATTTTGGGGGGTAGTAGAGGGGAGGACTTGAAAATTTTGCTCTACCTGTAGGGGGAATTGAAAATTTTTGTTCCCTTTTAGGCCTATATTTTACATTTTCCAACTCCAAGTTTTTGTATGTAATATAATGAAAATAAATACAATTATGTCATCCATTTGTTGTAATGTTAATAATCATTTAACAAAATCTAGAACCATTTTGTCACATTTCATGACTTTTATCTCGAAAAATTCTAAACATGTGTGATTTGTCATAAAAAACCCAAACGAGCCTTGTAACAGGGCAGAAGCTGCAACTGTTGATGATTTTTGCAATATTTCTATGTAATATATCAACTACAGTTTCTTGCTGTCTCCCTACAGCATATATACTCAAACACACAATATTAGTTTGTCGACAAAGCCTGTATATATAAATATGTATTAGGTGATAATTTAATCAGTGACAGTCAGTTGTCAGTTATACAAATACATGGTACACATACACGGGCTGTGTTAGCAAGCTGTCACACTGGACTGTTCAACATGCTGTAGGGAGTAGAACAAGAACGCAGTTGTATAAACTGAACAAAAATATTGTCAAACTTATCAAAGTAATACAGCTTCTGCCTAAGCGCAGTGTCACTTTCAGATACTGCCCTGCTACTGCAGTGCCACTGTCACTGCATACCTGAGCAGTGACAGAGATAGCTCTGACTCTGATGTACGTGGCAGTTGAAGAAGAGTTTGTGTCAAATGATGCTCATGACAGTGAAACATACTTGTACACAAGATTAGGCCAGAGAGCAACACATGGAAGATCACGAGACTTTCTGGCATATGAGAATATTATTAAAGAAAAAAGATGGGGTCACTATGTCCAGTTTTCTAACTTTTCATATTCACGTCATAAAATAATACAAAAGTAAAACTTTGAACAGTAAAGACTAAATGAAAAAATATGTGACTAAATGGAATTATTTATTTTTAAAACCAAATTTGCCATTATTACACCCAAAATTTCAGAGATTAAAACATTTATTTGATGGAATATTTTAACCTTCCAATATTGTCAATTTTGAGTAGCATCTAATTCATATATGTCTTGCATTTTGAAACAAATTTTTTAATGGGTCACTGTGCTCAGTTTTTTACAATATGGCAATAAGCCAGAATTCACATTCGCATACTCTCTCATGATCGTTATTTTGTGTGCTCTTCGGCAGGAGCAATTGACCTGGCCGGATTTGGATTAACTCAAGTTGGCTTAGACTTATAAATCCAAAAAGTTCACTGATGCGTTTAAAAATGAATCAATTTAAGAACTTGCCTTAGATATATGACTTTACAAAGTACTAATAACAGGTAATGTTGAACATCTGCGAGCGGAATGGCGCAATACGTGTTAATTTTGTCTGCGCGCACATCCTTTACAAATATGCGTGCTTGTGATAGTTGGGGGACTTGAAAAATTTTGATCATATAGAGGGGGGCATTTGAAAATATTTTAGGGTATTGAGGGGGGATCTGAGAAAAAGTAAGATTTCAATCGCAATTCCTCCAGCCCCCCCATCGTTACTTGTGAACGCAGCCTTATCACGAATAATAAATTATCAATGTTCATGTCCGTTAGCTCCGAATTCACAAAGCTGGCCAGATTAAAACACCAGCCATATAGTTTAGATTTTTAGACTTCTCACACCAATTAGTCTGTTTCCGGCATTCTTGAACATATCAAGTGACGAATGTACTGTTTACCCGGGCAGTGCACTCAGTGGGCAGTCTACGCCTTTCTTTTCAGTCGGTCGAGTTGCACACGTATCGCATAGCGCCGGTCGATGATCAGTAACGTGTCAGGTTTATCGTTCGATATTGCCGGTCGTCCATTCCTCAGCATCCTACATCCTTTAGTCCAGGACGTGCAGCTGCTTAAGTTTTGAGCAGTAGTTGGAATAAATTTGCGACTTTTCGTCGGAAGAGAGGGCTAACGCAACGAGATATTAACAACGGTAAGTTACTCCAATTAATATAATTTACTTTATTGTCCTTTTTCGTATGAAAATTTTAAAAAAAAGCCTTGCATCAATTTTGCCAAATTTCAATATCAGGAAACATGTTAAGTTTTGCTTTCAGTTCTTCAACTTTCCGTCGATTTTAAAATTCCATTGATTGTCTGTGATTCTGGTAAGTGTTATGCGTGTTCTTGCCACGCTGACACTCTTCGTGCTGACCTAGGGAGCTCTGAGTGGAAGGTTTTGGAAAATATCGCGATAAACGGCACCTTCAAGAGAATACACCAGCTCCTTGTCAAAGTGTACGTACACTGGAGCGGATTTGAAGTGACTGGCTCCGACGCCAGCGTCGTCAGATACTGGTACAGCATATTGAAAGGAACAATATCTCCATTTTCTATAACGCTCCACCGAAAAGCTAATACTCTAAAATCAATATTTACGCGATCCCATTCTTGTTTCTCTGCGTAAACTACTGACATTTCATAATAAAATAATGTCACAATTGGATACGGCGGTACATGTTGCTGCTAGATGTGAATCCAAAAATGTACTGCTCCAGGTGCAGCCAACGAACAATGCACTTTTAAAGGGGCCTTACTATGATAAGATATATTGTACATGACAAGTAATGTGAACTGACTAATTTTAAGTCAAGAGGGTAATTAATTAGCTGTTCATAATTTGCCCTCCCACTGAAAATTTTTCGACTTACCCTGCCGCACTCAAACTTCATTTTTACCCGCTCCCCACTTATTTTTGCCTGTTTCCCCTCCCCACTGTGAATGTTTGAAGCTCCCCTGCCCTGTGGCGAAAAAAACTTGCCGATTTCCCCTGCCGTGGAAAAAATTCCCCTCAAAATTTTGTCATTCCACTTCCCCCTGCAGACATGAAGCTACCCTACCGTGTCGACTTTCCCCTGCCCTGAGAAAAAATTTCCCCTGAAAATTAACATTCCCATCCCGTCGTCGTCGTCGCCGTCAAGTCCGGATATGTTCATTCCCATTCCGTTCACCATTACTGTACAGTAACATTAAATCCTCAACAAGGGGCGATGTACTCAAACCAGTCTATTTTCCTCTTCAGATACTGTACGTCAATCCATTGGTTTTGAACTCCTAAATGCTCGGGACCTGGACCTCGATTCCGCGGGACACACAAAATATGCAAAGAGTCTTGCCAACGCACTGTACAGTACAAAGTTACCAACGCCGCTAACCATTGGAATACTAGGGCCCTGTGGTTCGGGCAAAACTTTTGTTGTGAAATTACTGACAAGTAAGACATAGAAATTGTCTTTGATCCAAATTAAAACCTGTAACTCTTAAAATGCAAATGAATTCTCTTCAGAAATTTAGGATTCATAGAAACAATTACATTATTAGCAGGAAAGTAAAATGCAGCAAGTACTGTCCTGAACAATTTTGAATCTTGACATCCTTGCTGAATATTACTTTGGAATTTTCACACTGGCTGCTTAAAAATAACTACTAGTTTAACGACTTGATTTCATTACACGATTATTCCCGATTTTATCAGTTTCGTTTTATCCATAGGGACTTTGTGCAAAATGCAGCCTGCATATCGACTCATAGTCCAGTCAATCTACGAGATTTTGGCACCTAACCCACCACAAATTGCAACAGAATTTTTTTCTTCAGAATGCATTTTAATGAGGTACCCAAAACAACATATTAAAAGTTTACTCGAATCCACCTTGGGGAAATATGTCTAATTTGCATAAATCAAAAATGGCGGCCAACAATCCAACAAAATAACAAAATTGGCTATATATCACATATTAAACAAGCTATTACAGTGATTTCAAAGTCTGACACTAGTTATTTGGCTCAGGGAATCATTTTGGAGGTATAATATTTCATATAGGCACCTCATTAATTTGCATAATTCCAATATGGCGGCCAACATTCCTACAAAAGACATTTTCGGTCATATACCACGTATTAAACAAGCTATTTCAGTGATTTTAAAGTTAAAAGTCTATATCTTAGGCATTGACAAACGATTTTCGAGATGCTATGATTTGCATAGGTAATTTGTTAATTTGCATAATTCCAATATGGTGGCCAACATACCTACAAAATACATTTTCTGTTATATACGACGTATTAACCCTTTGGGCGCCAAAGTCTATTTTTGTCAACTTTATAAAATGTACCACAGTCAATTTTTCTGCTTTTTGCCAAAATTTTGATAAAAATATGTAGCTGCTGAAAAATGATATCCATTTGGTCCAAAATTATGAAAAAAACCGTACAGAAAAGTTAACAGAAATTGGTAAAATATTGCATTAAAATTTTCGTGTAAAAAATTACAGCAGTCAAAGGGTAAACAATCCATTTCTGTGATTTCAAAGTTAAAAGTGTATATCTTTGGCATGGACAAACAATTTTCAAGATGCAATGATTTGCATAGGTACTTCGTTAATTTGCATAAATCAAATAGGGTTGCCAACTTACCTAAAAAAGACATTTTCTGTCATATAACATGTATTAACACTTTGGGCGCCAAAGTCTATTTTTGTCAACTTTATAAAATGTACCAAGATCAATTTTTCTGCTTTTTGCCAAAATTTTGATTAAAATCTGTAACTGCTGAAAAATGATATCCATTTGGTCCAAAATTATGAAAACACGTACAGAAATGTTCACAGAAATCGGTAAAATATTGCATTACAATTTTGGTGTAAAAAATTACAGCAGTCAAAGGGTTGAACAAGCTATTTCTGTGATTTCAAGGTTAAATGTGTATATCTTTGGCATGGACAAATGATTTTCGAGGTGCAATGATTTGCGTTGGCACTTCGTTAATTTGCATAAATCCAATACAAAAGAAATTTTCTGTCACAAAATGTAAGCCTTATTGAACAATCTATTTCAGCCATGTTGAAATTTAATTATATTTCTTGAGCATGAAGAAACACCTTTTGTGGTTCAATGTTTTTAAAAGACACTTTGATGATTTTCAGAAATTAAATATGGCTGCCAAGTTAATTCCCAAATAGCTTCTAATTAAATAAGGTTATGGTAGAGTTTTAAGAAATAGGAATATCAAGAAAACACTGTCAAGAGGGCACTGCACCCAACGCACCGTATTTGCTGAAAATAAATTTTTGCAAATATTCTTCCAATTTTTATTAATTTGTTAACCCAAGATTAAAAATTGGTTAGGTTCACCTTTTAGCTTGGCAAGCAGTCGTAAGTTGCATGATAAAGAAGGGTCGATGTATGCAAATGTATGCAAATCACCCGAATTCGTGCTTCCCTTTTATCCGAATTTCAAGATTTCCAGAGAATATAGCTCTGTTCTGGCTGGGTCATATTTTCTGAAATTTTTGTATTATGTTTTTCAATGCTATATAACAAAACAACTATTTTGTTTTGCAATAAAATTCTTACATTTTGAATTAGAGGCATTTTTATTTTGCTAACCATGATTTTAAGCACTTTTTTGAGTGTCAGTCGTTCAGCCCATGCCATTTTAGAATGAGGATATACTCTTGTTTCAAATGAAATATTACATTTCACAAAATAGTTTGTATGGGTTTCCTTGTCATCTTAGATGAGAAATATTCCTTCGAAAAAAAAAAACTGTGTTGGCAACATGCAGCTCCACATTAAGTCCGTAAACATTTATTTTTAAAAATGTGGAAAATGTACAATAAATTTACTTACAATAACGATCCATTGACGAATAAAAGTTTATTTTAATAGGTTCTGTGATACCTGAAGTCGTTAAAATACCCCATAAATATATTGTATTTTGAAAAGAATGTTAAAGCAAATTTGGTAGACTTACATATGACTTCCTAACGGATTAAAATACGTATATGTTGATGTGCGTTTATTAATGAGATATAAGAAAGTCATGCAATTTTAATTATTTGTGATTTTTCTAAATATGACAACCGTTAATGATTGTTAGTCATCTAATAATAATCTCTTTCTGAATATAACATTGGATTCATCTGTGTACGGCATTATTTGTGATTTTATAGGTGCTTTATACTCTACAATGTTAAAACATGTAATCTTTAATGTTTACTGTTTTAAAATAGCCGTGGACAAAATCTTTAGTTTCTAATTTAGACTGAAACCCTTCCTTATGGACGAGTGCATCTTTGGTACATCCCCCTAGACGATAGGCAAGAAGTCATCACATATAACAGCAAAAATACAATAAATACAACAAAGATAATAAAAACGCAAAAAATAAAATAATGTGACCAAAAATAACACATGCCACAATAAAGACAAATTAAAACTTAGCGCTGATGCAAACAATGTCAGACTCTTAAAAAGTTGATCAACACACAAACTCACAAAAATTGAAAATTGCATGCTTAGCAAAGACTTAACATTAATTCAAACAACTCATTAGCCCAACAGAATCCAACTGTTACACGATACAAACATGTACATTGGAAAAATGACACTTGAAAAAAATGACTCAAGATGTATTTCTTTGTATTGTGTAATAGTTGGACTCTGTGTTTGGATGTGTAATAGTTGGATTCTGCGTTTGGATTAATTGTAAGTCTTTGCTAAAGCATGCAGTTTTCAGATTTCTTTGAGTTTGTGTGTCCATAAAGTTGTTATGAATCTGACATTGTTTGCAATAGTGCTAAGTTTCAATTTGTGTGTATTATGACATTTTTATTTCGGTCGTATCATTTTCTCAGTTTTTTTAGCTTTGTTTTGTTTATTGTATTTTTCTGTTATGTGTGGTGACTTCTTGCCTATCATCTAAGGGATCTTATAAAGATGCATCCAGTTCAGTCTAAATTAAAAACTAAAGATTTTGAACACGTCTTTTTTTAACAGTAAACATTACAGATTACATGCTTTGTCACTGTAGAATGTTAAACATCCTAACAAATTACGAAAATGCCGCACACAGATAAATTCAATGTTATATTTAGAAAGAGAATATATCATTCAGAAGACTAACATTCATTAACATTAACAGTCGTCATATACAGAAAAATAAAAAAAAATAAAAAAAATGAATGTCCAAGGACTTAACAGTTTCTTCTTGATAGTTTCCTAGTGCTAAAAACTATACCAAAACCGTTATTTATATTAGAAGCTATTAAGCCATGACGCATTAATATGGCAACCATATTTAATTTATGCAAATTATCAAAGGGCCTTTGTAAAAATTGAGCCACTAAAAATGTTTCTTCATACCTAAGAAAAATATTAAAACTTTAAAATCAAAGAAATAGCTTGTTTAATGCGTGGTGTATGACCGACAATGTCCTTTGTAGGTATGTTGGCCACCATATTGGATTTATGCAAATTAACAAATTACCTATGCAAATCATATCATTTTTTAAATCGTTATTCCATGCAAAAGAAATGTACTTTTAACTTTAAAATCACTGAAATAGCTTGTTCAATACGTGGTATATGGCCGAAAATGTCTTTTGTAGGAATGTTGGCCGCCATATTGGAATTATGCAAATTAATGAAGTATCTATAAGGAACGTTTTACCTCCAAAATAATTCTCTTGGCCAAATTACTAGTGTCAGACTTTGAAATCACTGAAAGAGCTTGTTTAACATGTGATATATAGCAAATTATGTTATTTTGTTGGATGGTTGGCCGCCATATTTGATTTATGCAAATTAGACATATTTCCCCAAGGTGGATTCGAGTAAACTTTTAATATGTTGTTCTGGGTACCTCTCGGAAATACATTCTGAAGAAAAAAATTCTGTTGCAATTTGTGGTGGGTCTAACCCTATTTTGACTGGACTATCAGTGAAGTTGGTGCCTGGAGTGAATTCAAACTTCTGCTGTTGATTCTCTTTCACTATCCACCACCGCCGCAAAAAGCGTTTGATACCAACGAAACGGATTTCATATTTGTAAAATTCAATGCCTGGAAGTATGCAGGGTCTAACGTTCTATGGGCGGAAATTGTCACTAACCTCGTCAGTAAAATCGAAAGATACGCCGGTTACTGGAAGACAAGATTTTTCCGCATCGTCGCCAAGACGAATGAAGTCTACCTTCAGAGCAAAACCACCAAGGGAGAGCGGGAACAGATATCACGGAAGACGAAAATTATTGTTCCAATCCCTAATTTCCTTCTGTTGGCTTTTTTAATCATCCTGTTCATTGTTGGTTTGATTCTTGCCATTCTGATTGGTATCGGTGAAGTCAAGATCGACTCTGAACTTGAGTCAAATCCGCCGTTGACTTTCAGTAAAGCAGCCATTGCGATAGAGGGCGCTATGTGACAGTTTTGAGTATGGCGCTCGTCACCAAAGTAACGAATATCGTTATATCGTTAATGTCGTCTCGACATTAATTACGTCCCAAAAGGCAAAAGTCGAAAGCATCGTTAACAAACAAAATTTTTCTGATAAACTAGGATTCATTGCAGATATAAAACGTGAAGTTTTGATCGCGTCGGTACTGATTAACTGGATTGCCGGGTATAAGAAGAAAGCTGTCCGTGTAGGGATTACAGTCGACGATCTGGATAGATGTTCAAAGCGGTTGACGTGATAGACGCAATGAAGATATTATTATCTGACGAAAACTCTCCGTTCATATGCATTGTTGCGATAGACCCGCGCATTGTCGCGGGGGCCATCGAAAAACGCTTGGGTGCTGTCTCTCAGAAGGCTTTCCTGACAGGACACGAATATCTCAAACGATTTCTTCAAATTCGGTTCTGTGTTCCGTTGATGACTCAGAAGTCAAAGCGTTCCTACCTTGAGCAACTCAAAATCGATACTTCCAGCGGAAGTTAAGAAAACTTAATCGAAGGAGACGGAGAAGAGAAAATGAGAAATGGTAAAAAGCGTTTGATGGAACCAAAGCCGGGGGGGGGGTAACTCCATCGCTAATAGTACGGGGGGGGGGGGGGGGGCTCCGCACGAACATGGAAACCCAAACTGTTGTGATACCAGTTTTGAGCAAAAAAACCTACCCTTTCTGATACCTAGTTGTCGAAAAGCAGCTATCTCTTGGCGGGGTAGCGTGGGGTTGACCTTTGACCCGCATAGCAACTCACGCTACCCCGCAATACGTATACAGATACGACTCACTCGCCTTGCGTACCAGGGGCACAGGTTATCGTACCGTTGCTTGGATAGTCGTTCGAGGCGGGCGGCCGCAGGTCGCCGTTTACTTGGAAAAAAAAGAAAGGTCAGACATCGATTTCAGACAAGCAGCATTAAAAAGAACCAAAAGAAACAATCTGGCGTCAGATAAATGATCCTCGACTATCACAAATACCTTCAAGTGTTTATTGCTCCAGTATGGCCGGCCTAGAAACGTTACATGTGCCGGAATTCGGCAATATTCACTTCCTGGGGATTCCGCACACTTGCCCTGTATCCGCCATACTGAATTCGAACTGCCTTACCCACAATTCAATGCGGACCCTTTCTAATACCAACACCTCGTGAAAAGTATACCCTTTCTGATACCAAACAGTGCAAAAAGACGACCCCTTTCGCGCGGACCCTCCCCGTATAGCCATCTATGGGAGTTACCCCCCCCCCCCGGGAACCAAAGACAAGACAACGCAGGATGAAGATTAACGAAGAAGAAACTGAATTATTAGATGTGAGTGTTAACAAAAACAATGAAGATGACACCTTCATGAAAAGTATGTTAGATGAACTACAAAATTAAATTCTGAAGTACATCAAGGGATGCCCTAGAAGTATCAAGAATATCTACAACACCTTCTGTGTAACAGCTCACATGGTGAAAGTGATGGGACGCCCTCCCGCGTTCCTACCCAGCGAATTGGTTCTGTGGATTGTACTCCTCGATCAATGGCCTTAGAGGTCGGCACACATGATTCATTTCATTGAAGACAGCTTTGAGAAAAAAGATCTTGGAGTTGAAATGTGTCACAGGGTGAGGTTGTCCGACAAGCTTAAAGACATTTGTCAACTCATTAAAGATAGGTTGGACAAGCCAAGAGATTGGAAAATGCTTATAACTCTGGATGCCGACCCTGGACTCTTTGAAAAACTACTGAACACAGAGATGGAGAACTTTGACGTGGAAGATGTTCGCAATATACTTCCCAACACAATACATCTCGACCCGCCATCATGTACTCTATTAGGCATGCGCAGGCAAGATGTGACATTACAAATAGATAAAGTCGACCAAAGCCATCTTGATCAACGCCTGAATTTATTTATTCTTTGAAGTATCAAAATTTAAGACAGATTTTAGAATCGAAAAGTTACACACATTCATAATTGTTGCACGTCAATTATGAATAATTTCTCAAATCTCTTGATTTTAAAGCTCTCAGACTAAGAAGAAATGTTAACCGTCTTTGTTAATTTTGTTTTTGCCCGCAGAGTTAACACTGACAGAGACGAGGTTATGTTGATTGTCAAATACGAGTAAATGTTAGGTAATTTATTTCTTTGGTACGTATCCTACTTTGATTTTGCACGATGACATCGGCCAGACTCGGACTTGTGTTGTTGAATTAATAACCGAATGGTTGATTTCATTTAGAAAAGTGCAGATAAAGATTTCATTCTTCTCCTCTAAAGGTCTTAGTAGTTAAATTAAGAAATATTGGAAAGTGTTGAAGTGACTTGAAGTTTTTTTCTCCAGCGAATGAAAAAGTGTTTGTTTATTTACGGAGATAAAGAACAGTTTGTCTTCGATGTCGTTAATGCTTTTATTTTATGCCTGTCCTGCATTCAAAAGAGAACGCTGTCAATGCAGTTTACTTTTCTTTTTATTCATTTACTCGATGACAGCCCAAAACATTCAAAAAATATTTCCATTCATGATGACGTGCTTTAAATAATTCTTTTTTTGTTTGCCGTCCGCGTGCTGGTAGGTTTTCGGAGAAAATTAAGAAAATAAACACAATTTTAACACTATTACAAATTTACAGAAAGAAAACAAATAAAAAAATGAGGTTATATTACTACGCTTGTGTTTCTGTCTGTGATTGTATTTTTTCTGGCTGGCTGTAGGTTATTCAAAAATCCGAGGATGGCAAACAAAAGATTGTCTTTAATTGGCCTTACTTAAAATCTGCGGAATAGTCGCTGTACGATTGTTTGTCGTACTGACTAGGTGAGATTGTTCTGGGGATAACTCTGGAGACATCCATCGGTATTGCAGACAAAGTTTCACCTTCAGCTTCAAATTGAACAATCAAAACAACCAAGGCTGTGAGAATCGCTATCAAACAAGGTCGCAAACTCATCATGACGTCAACAATAAAAACTGCCGTTTTATTGCTCTTTTCATGAATGTCTGTTGTAATGATGTTTACAGAAAACGGTGACAGAATTGTTATATACACATCAGATATATACATATACACACACACACACACACACACACACACATATATATATATATATATATATATATATATATATATATACCATTTATGATATCTATTGCACCATTATACCGGTATTATCTTCGAAACCCGGTTTATTGTATTTTATTATAGACTAATAAACATTTCAGTTAATCAATACAGCTATGTTTGAATGTGATGTCTACCAGTGAGGGTGTGACTTGAGATAAATAAGACAATTGATCAAGATCGGTGGTGTGATTTCAGGGATTGAAATCTCTTCCCTGACTCTTTTCTACGTCAATTAACACTCGCTACATGTACCACTTCATCCATGTGTCAGTCATTTGGCCATCCTATGAAGGTCAGTGACTTGCAATTTACATGTATTGCACTTCCTATCGAAATGATTTTATTACCTAACTAAATTCATGTGAATTATTAAAGGATGTGCAGACAAGTAGTATTAACCAAGGACTGGTGTGTTCAACTACATGTATGAACAAGACATGTAATAAAAGGGTGTCAAATTAAACGCAAACATCGCCGCCTATACATGATTGACACGGTGCAGGTAGACATTTCAATCCTCAGGTAAACAACATTTTGTCATTCATATCTTCACGTGACAATAAATTCTCACAGAGTGGATGCTGTATTCCCGCGTTTCCTCGTACTTGACCATTTTTTGCAATGAACAGGAACTCTAAAAGTAAAAAGTGATGAAGTTTACTTGCCCTTTCTGATACAAATGAATGTCGCTGTGACGCAGTAGAAGGGCATATCTTTTTAATGAATAGAATGCGAAGAGTATATGAGAAAATTGCAGGAAACAACGTTCACGGAAAGTGACACAGAATGAATGAAATGACTTTATAAATACGCATTTGAAAACACATTACTATGTTCAAGGTGAAAGCTGAAATGATAGTCCAAGTCGAGGAGACAATAGAGTAGTCAAGCACGTCAAGTTTTAAAGGCAGTACGTGCCTCGAAAGTGAAAGTCTTAAACTTTTACTCGGACTTCCCTCAATGACTTTTTCAGTCATTCTCTTACCAAATCAACAATAACAATCAGGAGTCATCGCGCACAGTTTGGTTTCAGAAAAACAAATTACTCAACATTTACCGATATTTTGAATTCAGAATGTCCGATATTCCTGTGTTAATTCCACGGGGAAAAATAAAATGTTCAATTTTTGAAAAATTATAGACGTTGAACATTTTTCTTACTCAAAGACGTTAAAATGAGTCCCCACACGTGGCAGATGAAAAAAAAAGTATTGCGAAAGTTTGAGAGTCCTTGTATCTGTCCCCAAGGCTCTCTTAAATTCACCATGTTTTTGATCTTCTGTCGCATTACTTGATAGTCATGATGAGCGTCAAAATATATGATCCTGTTACTGAATGTCCATTATGTTCTTCTTATCATATTTTGTGAATCCAAGACGGTTTTACATGTTCAGTCTCATCTCTGCATTGCTATTGCAGTAAACTAGCTGCAAGTCTCACATCACAGAACATTGTGCATTCAGATCGTTAGGTGAAACACCGTCAAAGAAATAAAATGTGTCTTTGGCATGTATGTAATACCAATGCGAATAACATCCTTGGCAGCAGTACCGAATACAGCTTGTACTTTGAGAGAATGTTAGGTGAGTTGCTTCGATCAATATTGTTCCATCAAGTTATGGTACGCTTTACACAGCATATTTTACTGCTGTTAGTGATACTCTATCAAGGTAGTATGCGCCTCGAAAGTGAAAGACTTAAACTTTTGTTCAAACTTTCCTCATCGAAACTTTCAACTGTTCTGTTTAAAAATCCAGAATGAAAATCAGGGGTCACCGTTCAAATTTCAGTACTAGAGAAACAAACTGTTAAAGAGTTACCGAAATTTGAAATTCAAAATGATCGCCATCGAATCCTTGTATTAACTCTATGGTGAAAAATAAAATTCTCGATTTTCAAAAAACTATGACGGTGAAAGTTTTCCTTTCTTCAAGGGCTTCAAAATGATCTCCGTAAAGAGGTAGATCAGAAAAGAAGTGAAAAAGTTCGAGAGTCCGAATATCTGTCCCCGTGGCACGTTCTACCTGAAAGTCAGTGACGGGGAGGGGGTGATGTTAATGTTGGTGGAGGGACTGTGTACTGTACAGCAAATACCATCATAGCAGTGTGGCCATCGAATCTGTTGGATTCTCAAGTATCTTTCGTTGAGTATAACTCAGGTCATTAGAAATGGGAGACACAACTACTGTAGATGAGTCAAAGTCAGCTGACAAACCCAATCTAACCGGGAGGAATCAGAAGAATCGCATCGTACTTGTGTCTTTCAGCTCAAATTTTGGCAGTGTCGAAGCAGAACGAGAGGAACTGACCAAAAAGTATTGGCCAAGATTGTCGAGAGTTTGCGCTAAATCCGGGTGTGAGTTTGTTCCGGTTGATCTTAGATGGGGCATGCGGTCACTTTGGAAGTGTGTCTAAGAGAGGTTGAAAGAAGTGACGTGTTTGTACGATTTTTTGTCCTAGTTTGTATTAGACTATTTTGTCAGTAAGTACACGTATACCTATTGCCAGGTCTTGCCCAGTTATTGGCCTGTCATTTTTCAATTTATTAAGAGTTTCGTATTCGACATATTTTGATCACGTGCCCAAACCATTCAGATCATGTTGACTCATTTTCACGAAAATGAACGTCTATTATGACGAATACAAGTTTTGCCGTGTGATTCGATAGTTCATTACTTTCCTCGTCAATCTAAAACTCTCTTCGATGACAATATTTGCAAAAGTATTAAAGTTGAACGAGATATTATCATGTCTCTGTTTATAGGGCATTTTGTTCCTAGCGTTACTTTGGCTCTTCATTAAACATATGTATATGATGATCATGAAACGCAAAGAGTGTAGCCGTCAGTAAGTCCGGATACCGTATCAGGTATCGTTGGATCATCCCTTGCGTTGAGTAAGGCATCGAAGGTCGACGTAAATCAAAGAGTAAATCAATTAGTGCCAAGGATAATACAAGACTTGATTTATATCAGTAAATTAATAGCAGATGCTCAGATAGCTTATTTGCATGAAAAGAGTTTTCTCCACTGTGATTTCATAAAAGACACATTTTTACTTTCAATGAGACATAAAACCTGGTTTCCATCTCTCGTAGATTTTTGGAAAGCAAAGTTAGTATCACAGGGTCTTACAATCTGTCATCCAAAGAAAATGGAATGTACAGAAAGAAATATCCTCATATTGAACCAGAAGTTGTGCAGAGAATAGTTTGTAAATCAACTGCAAGTGATGTGTTCAGTCTTGGAAAGGTTTTAAATTCAATTTGAATTTGTGTTGATACCTTTAAAGTAACCAATGTGTGTAGAACTTGTGTGTGGAAGGACCATGAAAGAAGACCAACAGCTGGCGGAGCTGCGGCAAGTCTGTCAATACTTCTGTCACATTCATGAACATGTAAAAGTTTGGAACAATACAAATATCAAGGTTTTTGAGTACTAGATAATCTCACTATTTCATGTATCACCAACATGTCTTTCGAATTTCTGTCAAAGTTGGGACAATTAAAATAAGCCTAAAAGGCATTTAATTGAAGTTTGATATTTTCTTGTGTTTGTATATAATGTATGTATATTATTTGTAAAATTGATTCAAAAATTGTAGACAGAGATTTTTCAGAAATCTTAGATTTGAGACAAGGTCCTCCAGTCCTCTTTGCCGGCCTGAAGAAGCAGTGGCAAAGTTATATTGTCCTTCAACGAGGGTGCCAGTTTGTCCGCTTTGTCTATATATATATATACTTGTTCTGTCTTTCGACTACAATTTCTGTTGTAAAGAGTATTAAACAGCTAATTTTTCATCAACGCAATCCATATTTACAGTCATTGGAATACGGATACATGTCGAGAATCAACTTTAATTGTAATAGTTGTAATAAACTTTGAAAATATGTGCCTGTGAAAACAGTGTTGTGATTTGAAATTTCCTGAGATCAGTGGTTAGAGCATTGTATTTAAAAACTGAAGCTGAAAGAAAAGCACACTTTGCACACTGTCCTACTGTCACTGTCAATACTCGTCAAAACCATTCAATCAGCCACTTTTCTCTTCACTGAGCATCTGTTATAGGTTGAGGGACTGTGCCCTGATGAATGTTGAAAGTACACTGCAATCACATCTGTCGTTCAAGATCTGTCTAACATTCCTGATATTCCTTCTATTGCAAATTACTGAAGACAAATATATGTAACGATGCAAATGAAGTACTACTGCCGTCCGAAAGTTTTTTTTAAGATTCATATTCAAGTAATATTTTGTGAGTGTTATCATGGAGGATGGAGTAATTCCCGATTCTACTCCCGTGTCAGTACGTCTTCTCCGCGTTCCTGTAAATAATGCAATCGTAGCACGCCATCGGTCAGTCATGGAACAATGCCACCTCGTGACGAGAGATTCACTGATCCGTCGCTTGTGGCGCTATGCACAGAGTACACTGAAGTGTATTTAATTTGTCTTTGGAGGGCAAACGTTCAATGGGAATCTCTGAAACTGTATGAAATGTCATACTTGATTTTAGACAGTCACGTTTTATGGGCATACAGCGATAAATGTTGGGAGAAATATTACCTAACAACACGATATATGGTACAACATCTCAGAATATCTCTCAATACCAGGTAACAGCTAATGATTTTGCTGGACAAAAAGGCCATCTTCTGTAACGATAAAAAACGGAGAAGCAACATTTGAATTAAGTGAAATGCTCAAGTTACATGCGTTAAATTTGTCGTTAAAGTTAAGTGCTGACCTAAAACACTTGAGTACGCGAAAGTCACAAGAGATAGAGACTATAAAGACGGCGATGGCCAGCTATTTCTTGTTGATATTGGGATGCGCAGAAAGAGGTAATCAAATTGAAGTTAATATCATTAAGTTCTTAAGCTTGGTGTTTGAAAGGTTTAGGTTCGTTTTCCACAGTGAATAAGTATGTACAGCAGAATATCTCAAATACGCGCTCACGATTATGCATTCAAATTAGAGAAAGCAATTTGGATTTGCTTACAAGTGTTGCCGCTGCAGATGGTAACTTTTTATTCCACTGTAACGTTTAACTACTTTTGATTTTATCTTTGTGTGATATCAAACAAGAAAACTAGTTTGTCTCAAGGACGATTCACTGATAAATTACGCCAAAAACGAAAAAATTACCTGTCACAACTTTCCAAATTGCACACTAATTGTTTGAGTACGTTGTGGATAAACAAAGAAGGAATGAGTATCATTGTCCATCCTAAGACAATTAGCTTGTCAGCCGTATCTGAAATCACGCGTCATCAATACTAACAGACAGTAACTGTTAATTAGGATGAATTCATCCGAAATCACAGACCCGAGAAATTCATATGTACATACAAGTGCACTTGCATACAGACACACACACATACACAGACCAGATATGAACTGAAAATGCTCACGTTTTTCATTATATATTGATGTTATGTGTAAATTTGAACCTTAAATTGCCACATGTTTGCAACTTCATTGAAATTATTATGATCAACACAATGAACAATAATCACCGCCGATTAATTCTAAAAGGTCATGAAGTATACAAATATGTAATTAGCTGAAATAAAAATATTAAAGTTATTTGACTGCTCTTATTGTATCACCACTTTATATAGCAAGTGTAATAACCGTTGGCCAAGTCCTTCAAGCCATATATGCTAAGCTGTGAAAGCTCATTGTGTGTACTCGTTTTTAATGTAGTTTTTTCTGAAACCATTACTTATGCAAATGAGCAAAAAGTATGCAAGCCACACCCACCAAAAACTAATCAGTTCTTGCCATTTGCTTACTGAATATATGTACCAGATTTGATTCTGATCTGATAAGCTGTTTTTGAGATATCGGACCAACAGACAGACAGACAGACACACAGACGGACAGACGGACAGACAGACAGACATCGCTGCGACATATGCTCACGTGTGTAAACACGTGAGCAAAAAATGTGAACGCACTCCGTCGAGTGAGTGAAAAACAATAGAGGGCGCTATACACTACCCGTTTTGTCAGTTACCGGCAATCATAATCAGCAAGCACGAAACAAAAACTGATATGGTCGTTGAGCGCGCGCTTTGAAAACCTAATCCTTGGCTCCAACTGTTCTTGTTGTCATTATTATTATTATTATTATTATTATTATTATTATTATTATTATTTCATTTATATATCATTAATGACGCTCATTAGCAAATCAGATATACATAAATGCCGAAATATTTTGTACCTGGTGTAGTATGTATGTTCAAGAGTTTGGGAAAAAAATGTGTGTGATTCTGCATGTTATTTGAGCGTAGGTTTTGATTTCCGTCATGCCCCAGACGACTTTTCTGACCTTTCTGACGGCCTATTCAAAATAGACAAATATGAAAGCCTGGAAAAGTTATTGTGCTGTATTTTCAAGGAATGAAACTACTCCAGATCTCTCAAAATAATTAAGACTTGCAGACTCTATCAGTGATCAGGGGTTTCACTAAGATTTGAAGTAGGGGGCTAAAGTAAAAATGTACGCGGCTTGCAGTTCAGAGCTGTGTGCCACGACCGCCAATCGGTCGTCGGGGAGGGTGCGGGAGGAGGGTGTCTCCTCTCCCCCCCGGCTGAAGGCTGGAAGTTCTGGAAAATCAGCTAAAAATCACTTTTTACAGTTCACAGTCACTTGGAATCATGGTATTTTCAGGAGTGTTCATATAATATTAGTAGTATTAGTAATATTAGTAATAGTGTTCATATATATTGCACAGTAAGGTGCCTCGATATTTGGTATGAAAATCAGTATCTTTAGAGCTCTATTTGCTTTTAGGAGGTACACTATTGTTAATGATATAAATTTGATATTGTAGACGATATTATACAGTCTTATTATACAGTGTTTCATCTAGTATACTAGTACCCTTTTTATATACTCCTAGTATATAGGACGGCCTGGCCGGGCATTCGTGCCGGCCGACCGCTTACGTCGTACACAACTCATACACATACAGCGTTTCTATCGAGTTCTCCTCCTGATAAAGGAAGCGCAACCTGGATGAATTACGAACACGGTTACGTGATATCAATATTTCATAATTACGATTTATAATATTTAATAATTGTGAATAAAATATCATATGTATACTATAAATTTCCAAGTTGGCCTATGCGAAGGTCTGTTGGTATTTAAACCCCTCGCCGAGTAATTCTTATCGGTGTGGGTAGACCGAAAAGCAGTACATATCATACCTCCAGCTATACGTACACATCGACTGTTGACGCCTATGCGCTTATGGCAGTGTAACGCACATCGGCCTACTAAAATTCAAACTGTAATAAATCGAGAAGTTTTTCGTTAGAAAAAATCAGGCTATTTCGAAGTAATACTTTCGAAAACAGCTTAAACTCATGTAATTACTCTTCTCATGTTCCTTGGTAATGGTGCGCTTTAAACCCAAGAACGTACAGCGAAGCTGCAATTGACCTCGCGATTGCTTCTCCCCTAGACTGAAAGATCAGTCGCGTCGCCCCGTTACTCCCATCCTCTAGATAGCGCCCTCGAGCGACGGATCTTCATGTCTACTTCTTCCTCTGTTTCTGTCATTTTGAATTGAGCTTATAAGGGCCGAAAGGTAAAGTACGCACGTTTTCATTGGCGAATTAAAAGGTCACAAAATAGGGGTTAGCAATTGCAGTAGCCAATAGAATTATCCATTGCAATTCCCATTTTAACTGAGGCAATACACACTGGATGTGTCACACGGCGATCGCAGTGTTCGTCTACTAAACTTTGTTTCACACAAAACCCATTGAATAGTTAGAAAGCACGGCTTGTACTTGTTTAAGCCATTTCAGATGGTAAGAAATATTTTACCGATGAAAGAGTCCTGATTTTCCAAAAAAAGCAGCCGGCGAAATCGTGAGAGTAACCGGTCAATTTCGCCGGCTGTGTCAATGTTGGACAGATGAAACAGAAAACGAAAGTCCATATCTTTATGGATTTCATAGTAACATATTGTTTAATGCATGGTCAGACGATTCTTTGCTGAAACTCAAAATTTGGACGTAAAACATTCTATTCGTATTCCCTTGCAGTTGTTGCGAATATGCCATTGTGGATGACACTGACGTTATCCAACACATTGTGATAACAATTTTTTGATATTTTTTAGAGGTTAAATCAATCCAAATGTGCAAGTTTTAAACAATTTCTTTGTTTTCCTTCAGCATCATGAAATCACAGAAGTGGATAGGGCACAGGTCCAGTAGGCATAATTTGTGATGATTTTTTCCTATTATTATCATAAAAAATAATTATGAATATTAATAAATTATTAATATGAATGTTACAGAATATTAAAACTTTTTTACACACAATGTCGTCTACTTTGTGTAAATGCTGTCTGGAAACTCCATTGTTGTGATAATTACGATTATTAATAAATTATGATTATGATTAATAAAGTCATATTTTACACATTGTAATGTGCTTATGTGAACAACCCTCTGGAAACCCTTATATAGTTTCACAATCTATGCCAAAATATACAAGTGACACCATTGCCCATGTTCAGTCTACGGCGAGAGTTACCATTGCCCAGGTTCAGTCTACGGCGAGAGTTACTACACAGTCATTATATACACTGTGTAATATTACTCTCGCCGTAGACTAAACCTGGGCAATGGTAACTCTCGCCGTAGACTGAACCTGGGCAATGGTGTCACTTGTATATTTTGGCATAGATTGTGAAACTGTATGAGGGTTTCCAGAGGGTTGTTCACATAAGCACATTACAATGTGTAAAATATGACTTTATTAATCATAATCATAATTTATTCATAATCATAATTATCAAAACAATGGAGTGTCCAGATGGCATTTACACAAAGTAGACGACATTGTGTGTAAAAAGTTTTAATATTCTGTAACATTCATATTAATAATTTATTAATATTCATAATTATTTTTTATTATAATTATAGGAAAAAATCATTACAAATCATGCCTACTGGACCTGTGGATAGGGTAAGCGGCGGGGGTCACGTATCAGGCGTTCGAAAATGGTGTCAGGCAGTAAATTGAAGAGCGCGAGAATGGCGCAAAATAAGAAACAAGATCAAAATCGTGCAAGTCGGAAAGATTTTACTATAGCACAAGAAGAACGCACTAACTGGTGAAATCCCCCGTAAATTTTCTGGTAAAGGGGGAAAATCCCCCCCCCCCTTCGATGGGGCCTGATGATGCCATTCTGGATGAAACACTGCTTGAAAAGTTAAAACTGATGAAAGACAAGAGAAAAAAAACATGTGACCGATGGTATAAAGTGTATATCAATTATCAAATATCTATAAATGCACAGATGTTGTATGTTTTTCTTTTATATCGGCAAAAAAAATTATCATATTTCTCGAAATTTAATTTCTGAAAATTAATAGTTTAAAATATATTTTTTCATCATTATTAAGAATAATAAATCGTCATTATGAAATATTGATATCACATAATTGAGCTCGTATTACATCGGGACTGCGCTTCCTTTAGGAGGAGGAGAACTCGATAAAAACGCTGTATGTGTATGCAATTGTGTATGACATAATCGGCCGCCCGGCGCGCATGTCCGGCCCTGAAGCCGTCAGGCTAGCATTGAGTTCTCCTCCTCCTAAAGAACGCAACCCTGATGAAATACTCGGTTATGTGATATCAATATTTCATAATTACGATTTATTATTCTTAATAATGATGAAAAAATATATTTGATAATGACGATTAATTATTTTCAATACTTATGAGAAAATATAATATTTCAAACTATTAATTTTCAATCGAACGGTGAGCTCTCTCATAGACGACAGTGTATTGTGAGTCAGCATTTGAGTGAAATTCAAAAATCCAATCTCTCGTC
This sequence comes from Ptychodera flava, assembly GCF_041260155.1. Lineage (NCBI taxonomy): Eukaryota > Metazoa > Hemichordata > Enteropneusta > Ptychoderidae > Ptychodera > Ptychodera flava. Next base: position 43,741,894 of record NC_091937.1, read on the forward strand.
ACAATCCTTTAATAACAACCCTAATCTTATCAAATATTTAAATATAAATAATCAAGCACACATAAATCAAAGATTTACCTTGTTTTTGTATTGGAAAAAATTATTCAAAGTTTTTCATCAAAGATCAATCATAAGCTAGTTCCAGCTCGCATAAATAGCCTGCAAAACTGACGGCACCGAGCGAGGTCAACGTTCCAAATCATACATTGTGTCAAATTTCCATTGTTCAGCACAACATTGTATCGATTCTGATACCTAAAATATCTCAAAATCAGACAGCGATCGACGATGTCGATATGTCTGGCAATGCCTGAACCATCGAGTCTGGCAAAGCAATCGTAAATTGAAGATCGAGTCTACTGGGCTGGGTGACTGGACGCATGGGACACGCGAACTGTCACGCGCCTGGTAATGCGTACTTTCCAATTACGCGCGTAGGTGACGATTGTGATTCGCGTACCAGTGTTTCCATAACCTGTTCTAGGACGTGGGCTGGAGGGAGTCTCTGTGCACCCCAACAGGATAACAAACCTGTATTTTTCAGAAGCCATGGGATCCCTAGAATACGAAATGGAATTTCAACAGAAAAAATATAGGGATGCAATAGCTGTTGCGATCGTGTTTTGAAGGTTACCGAAAAATCACGATTTTGCGACCAACATGCGTTTTCGTCAAATCTGTCTTATTGTAAGTCATTTGCTGAGCTTTATTTTTTATCATAACCTCACTTGTTTGGTATCATTAAAAAGGCAATTTATTTTTCTTTAAGATGAAGTATCGTACTATGCAATATATTGTACAGTTTTCATAAAATATGACCAAAGCTTACCCCATACCCCAAAGTTTAACATCGCAAATTACAGTTAATCTCAAATTCTACAAATTTTTCGCTACACATAATAAAAATGCAACGCTTTGTATGAGGTCTGCTTTATTTGGTACAGGTACATGTTAGAAATATGAGATAGACTTTTAGTAGAAAAAATATTGGGATATTAAGCTATAACAGTCATATTTTGAAGGGTACCGCAAAATCACCGTATTGCCGACTCGCGTGCGTTTTTGTGAAATGTCTTATTATAAGTCACCCGCTGAGCTTGTTTTAGTATATAGACTAGTTTGTTAGGTATTGTTAAAAAGGCAATTTACTAGTTATTAAAATGACATATTGTAACATGCAATATCTTGTATAGTTTTCATTAAATATGACCAAAACATACCCCATACCCCAATATTTATATAGAAAGTGCTGTCACAGCTCATATTCTGCGAATGTTTTAGCTAGACATGATAAAAAGGGCAATGTTTTGTATGAAATCTGTTTTATTTGCTACAGAGACATACTAGAAATATAAAATAGGCTTTTAACAGAAAAACTATCGGGATTTATAGCTGTAACAGTCATATTTTAAGGGTAACGCAAAATCGCAGCTCTGCAGACTGGCATCTGTTTTTGTTAAATTATTCTTCTTGTAAGTCATCTGCTGAGCTTATCTTTTAATATAACCTAGATTGCTTGGTATGATTAGAAAGGCAATTGACTAGTCTTTAAAACGATATATTGTAATATGCAATATCGTCTATACTTTTTCTGAAATAGGACAAACATTTACCACATGCCCCAAAGCTTGTATCGGAAATTACTCTGAAAGCTAATCTCAAATTTTACCAAAGTTTTACCCATACATATTACAAAAGGCAATACTTTGTATGAACTCTGCTTTCTTTGCTGTAGGGAAATGCCATAAATATATAAAGACTTTTAATACCAAAAAAATTTGCTATTCAATGGCTGTTACGGTCATATTTTGCAAAATAACTGTATTGCCGACTTGCATGTGTTTTTGTTAAAAATGTCTCCTTGTAGGTCATCTGCTGAGCTTATTTTGTAACATAACCTGGCTTCCTGGGTATCATTAGAAAGGCAATTAATTAGTCTTTTCAATGATATATTGTAATATGCAATATATTCTATGACTTTCAAGAAACAGGGCAAAATCGTACCCAATATCCCGAAGATTACATAGCAAATTACCGCTAATCTCAAAGTCTACCAGTTTTTCACCTAGAGATTATACAAATTGCAATGCTTTCTATGAAATTTGTTTCATTTGCTATGAGGACATGTCACAAATATGATACAGACTTTTAACAGAAAAAATATTGGGATGCAATATATGTTACAGTCATGTTTTGAAGGGTACTGTAAAGTCACGATTTTGCGATCCACGAGGATTTTTGTTAAACCAGTCTGCTTGTCAGTCATCTACTTAGCCTGACTTATACAAATCCTGGCTTGTCGGGTATCATTAGTAGGACGATTTATTCTTCTTTAAGGTGACACATGGTAATATGCAATGTTATTTATAGTTTTCATGAAGTAGCGTCAAACTTTACCCCATACCCCAAAAGTTCAAATCGAAAATTACGGCTTATCTTAAATTCTAACATTTTGTGCTACACATAATAGAAAAGGCAATGCTTGTGTGAAATCTGAATTTTTGTCACAAAAGTATGTCACAAATATGAAATAAACTTTTTAAGGGAAGATAATATGAGTTAGTAGCCATTTGGATTATTTTTGGAGGGGTACCCATATGACAAATGTATGTATTTCAGCATGGCAATGATTCCTTGGCACCCTTGCAAATATGATCCCAATGGCTACTAAATCATGTTATATTCCTGTTAATAATATTTCACACATACTTCTGTAACAAAACTGCAGATTTTATACAAAGCATTGCCTTATAAACTTTAGGGTATAGGGTAAGCTTTGGTCATATTTTATGAAAACTGTACAATATATTGCATAGTACAATACGTCATCTTAAAGAAAAATAAATTGCCTTTCTAATGATACCAAACAAGTGACAAGAAGACAGATTTGACGAAAAATTTGACAAAAAAAATATTGTGGTAACCTTTAAAACATGACCTTAACAGCTATTGCATCCCTATATTTTTTTTGTTAAAATTCCATTTCGTATTCTAGGGATCGCTAGGCTTCTGAAAAATACAGGTTTGTTATCCTGTGAGGGGGGAGGGGTGCACGTAGACCCCTCTAGCCACGGACTATTCTGTTGTATGTCCAGGGCTGTACGGCTAATTGAAAACTTCGGCAGCAGGCGAGTCGCGTCGTGAGTGATGAAACCAGTAAAAGTTGCAAGACTGGTACTTTTTTCTCTCGTTACGTAAATAACATACAACAATACACTATGACTTTAACCACCCCTTCCACCTAAAATTGAAAAATTTTACGGGGATATTTATTTTCTGTTAATGTCCCCTCCCTTTAAATATTTGACACTTTTAGGTAATGCATGCCCCTTAAATTTTCTCAAATGAAACTCACTGCAAGAAATCGGACGTTTACGATTCATAAGCTGATGTAAACGCAACTTAACCATGTTAACTGCTTCCCGTCCCGTTGATTATGCCAGTTTAAATTCCCTAAGGATGTGACCACAGGTGTGTAGGAAAAACGAACAAACAAATAAACAAACAAACGAATAAACAAACAAAAAATCAAAAACAAACATACAAGCATACAAATACATAAATAAATAGTAAACACACATACAAAAACAAATTAATAAACAAACATACAATATCATAGACCGTTGAATAAATAACAAACATACAAACAGACAAACAAATGTATACACACATGCATATATCTATCTATCTATATATATATATATATATATATATATATATATATAATCTATGTGTGTGAGTGTATGTGACTACAGCATATTGAAAAAAGATTGAAATGATTGATTGAACAGCTCATGCAACATATTCAACATGCGACGGCAGTACCACTACTCACTATACTGCCATAGCATGTGGAATATGTTGCATGAGCTGTTCAGATAATCATTTCAATCTTTTTAATATGCTGTTGTCTCATACACTCACACATACATACATACATACATACATACATACATACCAACATATATATATATATATATATATATATATATATATATATACATAATGTTTTTGTGTATTTGTGTGTATATTTGTTATTTATTCAGCGTCCTATGATATGGTATGTTTGTTTGTTTATCTATTTTTTTGTTTGTCTCTGTGTTTATTATTTATGTATTTGTATGCTTGTTTGTATGTTTGTTTATTTTTTGTGGTTTCTTTGTTTGTCCCCCCCCCCGTTGTAACCACACTAGTCTAATTAAGTACATTCATATGAATACTCAAGACTACATAAATACACAGATTTACCTATTTTTGTTTTTGAAAAAAATTATTCATAGTTTTATCATTAGACTACCATGTATGATGAATCACAATTTCAGTCAAATTCCAAAATCTAGTTTCTTGCACACACATCCATCGGTAACCACCCTAGTCTAATTAACCATATTAATATAAATAATCAAGAGTATATAAGTACACAGATTTACCTATTTTTGTTTTGGACAAAACAATTATTCATAGTTTTATCATTAGATTACCGTGTATGCTGAATCAACATTTTGTTAAAATTCCAAAATCTAATTTCTTGCAAACACATCCATTGGTTACCACACTAGTCTATGTAAATACATTAATATGAATTATAAAGAGAACATAAATACACAGATTGAACTACAGTATTTTTGTTTAAAAAAATTATTCATAGTTTTATCATTAGAAATTCCAAAATCATATTTCTTGCACACATATGTATTGGTAAATGCCCTGGTCTAATTAGGTACATAAATATGAATAATTATGAGTGCATAAATACGCAGATTTACCTATTTTTGTATTGGAAAAAAATTATTACTAGTTTGGCGTGTATCATGTCTGAAACAGCGTAAATACTGCGTACTAAATACTATAACGTTCGAGCCGTCCTTGCCGGTTAGAGTGCATCTATTTCTATCATTTTCTATTTTTTGGGAAATAATTTATCTGGTGAACTTAATATTGTGTCTTGGAATTAATTTTATGTAGTCAAGAATTAAATTTATCTGTATATCAAAAGAAATTTGCTATTTGCAACGAAATCCGCTGCTGAATGAAATCCAATATGCTAATACTTAATGATGAGAAGACAGAGGTTGTTCAGTTTTCGTCTCGTCTCAGATCCGATGCAGTGAAACTTTCAAGTTTAAGGATTGGGGAGTCAGATATTGCCCCTTCTGCTACAGTTCGCAATCTCGGTGTGAAACTTACCCATGACGGCTCGATGTCAGACCATATCAGCCACATCTGTAAGAATGGATTTTATGCATTGCATAGAATTGGCAAGATCCGTCAATTGTTGGACAGACCCACCACAGAAAAGATGGTCCATGCATTTGTTACTTCTCAGCTGGATTACTGCAACAGTCTTTTTATGGTGTTAGGAAATTTCAGCTCGGACGCCTTCAATCACTTCAGAATGCTGCAGCTCGCCTTGTCTCGCGTACTCGTAAATTTGATAATATCACACCTGTTTTCATTGATCTACACTGGCTGCCCGTAGAAGCTAGAATTAAATTCAAAATCTTGTTGACGACCTTTAAAATAGTTCATCATGTTGCTCCACTTTATCTCATGGATCTGATCGAGATATACACTCCTGCCAGAGATCTCAGATCGAGTGATTCCTTACGCGTAGTGCCACCGCGTGGAATGTTCAACAAGGCATATGGGCAGAGAGCTTTCTCTGTCTGCGCACCTTCTCTATGGAATATACGGATAGTTTTCAATCGGATTCGAACCCACAACATACGGCATCAGTCGCCTAGCTGAGAGGCCTGAGACAGAACCAGTCGGCTAAATCTCCACTCCCAAAAAAGAGTGGTTCAATAGCCGGCTAAGTTGTTACATTTTTCTGACTGAGACCTTTCAACACGTTGTAGAGTTACTCATTGCCCCTTGAAATTCGTAATGCCAAGTCCGTTGACTGTTTTAAACGCGTTTTAAAGACTCACCTTTTTGTAAAGCACTATTACTAATGTTTTGGAAGGGTCACCAAATACCGTAACCGCTGATGCTTGTTTTATTTTTAACGTTTTCTGGTACTTACTCTGTAGAATTTTAACAATGTATTTTGTAGTTTGACTGTTTTTACTCTGCAGAAATTTTCATCATTTTTAACCATGTACGTTTTTAGCCTAATTTGATTTTTTTTTTACATTTTAGTTTGTTATGCTTTGCTGGTATTTTATCAATTTTAAATGTGTAAAGCGCACTGAGACGTATGTGTAGTGCGCTTTAAAGAAATAAATATTATTATTATTATTATTATTAATTAAAGTAGTGAAATAATTTTATATAGTTTACAAGAGTTAAAAGGAACAAAAATAGTTTGATGCTAGGATGTTGAAGTAATGTCATATTATTTTTTTTCAATCAAATATTCTAAGCCCCTATACTGAGCGCGGGTAAAAAAAATCTGAATTATATTTGAATTTGCCCAGAGGATCGGACCAGTTTTCCCTCAGGGCCAATGATTTTAAGTGTAGCGTATGTACCATGTATTGTCGCTCTTGGTTTTATCGACCGCCGTCTGATTTTCAGATATTTTAGGTGACAAAAAGATACTTTGTATGCGCTAGACAAAAGAATGGAACGTTGACCTGAATGTGACCCCTTCGATTTGGCAGTCAATCGTCTCGTGGCGGACCGCTGCCCCAACAATTTTACAATCCCTGTCTGGCATTTCAAAACATGAAAAAAATATTAGCAATAATGGACCATCTTCCATTTTAGATATGCATGATTGTTGATATTAATTTATTTAATTAGACTTCGGTTGTTACAAATGAGTTTGTGCAAGATATTGGATTTTTGAATTTCACAGAAAATCTTGATTCATTATACCTGGTAGCTGTGATAAGCGGCCGCGCGGTGTTAACTCGGGTGGCGAACGAACGCGCTCGGCCGGGTCAAGGGTCACCGCCACACTGATATTTGTATGCAGGATACCGGATAGACACACACTCCACACAGTGGCGGCACGAGCAGAAGCGCAACGAAAGTGAGAGCGCTGCCAGTGTTGTTATCACATTTACTGAACAATTTTCAAGATCACTCTCCGAAGTGTGTTGTTATGCAATAAAGTGATTTAAGTGATTAATAATAATTCAGAAATGAATTGAAGATCCTGGTATTTGAAAATTGAACTTATATTGTTTTTGAAATGTGAGTGTTTGAGAGAGTTTGAGAGAGAGTTTGAGAGAGAGAGAGTTTGAGAGTTTGAGCTCGAGTTTGAGAGAGTTTGAGAGAGTTTGAGAGAGAGAGAGAGAGAGAGAGAGAGAGAGAGAGAGAGAGAGAGAGAGAGAGAGAGAGAGAGACTTTCTCTGAATGTATGCTTATTTTGTAGCCTTCATTTTCTTGACAATGCTTATTTGAAACGTGTATTTTGTGTCATGTCAAGTGTAAGTTTCAAATTCATAAATATTTTTTGATATTACAATTTCTTTGACATGCAAAAATGAAAAATGTTATCAGCAAAATCATTCAACCTGTAGATTTATCTGTGTTTTTTCAATCATCAAGTTGAATAAAATATTGAGGCATTTAAGAACGGCTGCTATTGCTAATAATTTCTACAGAGTTTTAGGAATCACAATTCCCATTTCAGAGTTTACCTCTTTTCAATCACTTTCCCTTGTATCCCAACTCCCTGTGCCCTGCCTACATATACATACAGCCATACATACCTTACCTTTATCATTTATTCTTAGCCCTCGATTCTGGTAGTTGAGCAGAGTAAAAAGTTCAAAAGTTCATCTAAACTTGCAGTTTGGAAGGCTTAGAAATTTCGAGCTTTTTACGTGGTAAACTCGATTACAACTGTGGGAAATTTACTGCTATCTTGAATTAATTTTCTATTTTTGTTGGGGGGAAATAATTTACCTGGTAAACTTAATTTTATGTCTGGGAATTAATTATATGTGGTCTTGAATTAAATTTATCAGTATAGCAAAATAATTTTCCATTAGCTATTTAATTTAAAGTGGTGAAATATTTTTATATAGTCTAAATTTAATTGTACTAGTACCTTGAATTAATTTTATGTGGTGGCAGAATTAATTTTGTGCGGTTGATTTTACGGCCAATCCCACAGTTCTTTGCGCATGTGCAGCCGTAGTCGTCGAGTCGCCAGTTGTCGTCCGAGGAAGGTTTTACCACAGTCGTTTGGAGAGCTATTCAGCGCTGGGACTATTCGCCCCATAGACGAGAGTACAGAAGCGAGAAATACCTCAAGTCTGGAAACAGAATGGCTATAAAAACCACGCCATGTCACATTCCGTGTCCGATTTCACTGTGAAAATTAGCAAGTTCATCTGTTATGCAACCGTCGATCGTTCCCTATCATTCTAAAATTTCATACCTGATACTTTATCTGATTCAAACACGCTCGTTTTGTGTGATTTTCGGCCGAATTCGACGGACACCTCGCCAAAACCTGGGGGTGAGCAACATTCCGGTCACCTCACAGTGGACGTTGGGCACCTCCACTTTACTGACGTTAGCGCCGCGTACCTATGAGGGGTGACTTGAAGGTTGTTCATGCCTTATGTTTTGGCGACGTGTCTTCTGAATTCGGCCGAAAATCACACGAAAATTCATACCTGATACTTCATCTGCTTACAAAATGCTCATTTCCTGTCATTTTCGGCCGAGTTCGAGAGACACCTGGCCAAAACATAAGCGTGAGCAACATTCCAGTCATCCCTCATGGGTAGGCGGCGCCAACGTCAGTAAAGTGGAGGTACCCAAGAGGTGACCGGAATGTTGCTCACCCCCAGGTTTTGGCTAGGTGTCCGTCAAATTCGACCGAAAATCACACGAAACGAGGGTTTTTGAATCAGATAAAGTATCAGGTATGAACTTTTAGAATGATAGGGAACGATCGACGGTTGCATAACAGATGAACTTGCTAATTTTCACAGTGAAATCGGACACGGAATGTGACATGGCGTGGTTTTTATAGCCATTCTGTTTCCAGACTTGAGGTATTTCTCGCTTCTGTACTCTCGTCTATGGGGCGAATAGTCCCAGCGCTGAATAGCTCTCCAAACGACTGTGGTTTTACTGCTTCCTGAAGTCAGTTGTTTGCTTCCTTTCACCGCAGAATTTAGACTTTACAGACGATGACCTATAGGAAGTAAGTTTTCGATTGTTTAGACGCAATAGGGACTTTGTCTTTGCTCGTGGACGACTTGGAAGCGAAAGAGGACCCAACCGTCCGATGGCATACAAGTGCCACTTCAGAATTTACATCCGTGTTACAGCAGGAGTCGGTATCAGCTGAGATAGAGAGAAAACTTAGCAGACCATGGCGTGGACACTTATCCATATGCTGCAGGCGTATCGTCAACACAACGTGGACCTGGACTGAGGTGTTTGGACAAAAGACCAACTGTAGGGTGACCGGCCGGCCGAAAGTAAGACGACTAGATTTTAGAATTGAGACTTCAACATCCAAAAAACAACCCCACAGGCAACAAATGTCAGAGGGGACGCCATCTTGGAAGAAGTCAATTCCGGCATGAACAGAACAGTTGCGATGAAGTTCGCGTTAATGGATATAGTCTCATTTCACACCAACCGCTGGAAATTAAGACTGTTAAGTAAAGGTTGGTGTACATCTTTTCACTGTTTCACTTCATGAAGGAGAGATATCCATGATTGTATATGATTTGCGATATATGAATCAAAAAATCATTGTCCTCCCTGTCCTGACTTCAAAAGATCAAACCCTCCCTCAAAAAAACTATGTAAAGTGGAGTGTTTGTCATGGGAATGTTAGATCGATCTCCATTGGCAGAAAGAGGGATGAAAAGGTAGGGTCAATGGATGATGGAAATTTACCCTCGGAGAAACATTTTTGCTTGATAAATGCCCATGCAATGTAAATGTTTGTAAATTTACTTGAAGTGAAGAGCACAGCATAAAATGATGAGATTGAACTTCAACTTTCAAGGTGATTGTCACTGTCCACTGTAATAACGGATGCGCTATTTTGCGGGTTGCGGGCTGCTTGTTGCGGGCGCGAAAAAATGTGTGTTTTTTGGTATCATTTTCGCTAATAGAATTTATGCTAAAATAGTATCTAGATGTATCTGTTTATGGAATAAAAGCCGTGAACTCCTTGAATAATGCCGTTATTTTAGCTTACATCTGGTAAAGCGCCACCAACGTCAGAATAGTCCATTTCCCAACCCATCCAACATTTGCCGTTTCACAGTGCACTGCCGATCGAAGCTTTCGAAATGATATGACTGAGCACGGATGAGTAATTGCTGCTAGGGATCTACATGTACCTATATTGTGACTTCACAGTACCATCAGAAGATCACACCACCAGTACAAATCAAGGTAATTCTGCCAATTTAACACAATATTTTTAATTGGAAACAATATAATTAGTTCTATTTATGTTCTCAAGGAAAGACTAATGGTTGCCCAATTGCCTGGGGCAAGTGAAAGTCTCATTTGGGCAAGTGAACCTCAGTGCCATTTGCCCGACGGGACAGGTGAAAAAAATAATTACCTAGAACTCAAATCCATGAATTTCAAAGAGCTTTTCTGGTGAGGGAACACAGACTTAAACAACAAATAATAATCACATTATGTCATTGTGAACATTTGCACTAGATTCAAAACTGGCATGTGCCGATTAAGTATTCAACTGTGAAGAGAATGCGTATGCAATCATATTGCTTTGTTGCGAGTGGCCGACTTCTCCTGGCCGAGTTCTCCCACTGACCGAGTTGGTCGGCACCGGCGCTGGCTGAGTTCGCAACTGGCCGACTTCTCCGGTTACCAAATTTATTTACATTTGAATAATGGTGTTAGTCACTGGACTTGGTAGACTATAGACATCACAGAGGTCCACTGACTGAAGGGATAATGGACCCTGAATGCCAGCTTCCTTGGCAACCTAGAAATCAATGCAATTTGCTTTCTGCTGAAATGTATATGTGTGTCACCCGTATTTTCCCATTCCATCTTTGTTACTTTCAACCCTTGACCGAGGATTTGATGCAACCATATGTTGACAGTTCACAAATACACACTATGCTTTCAGGTAAGTGTGGCCATTCCATCAGTAAATAGGAATGGCATTATTGACATCGTTGTTATATGTCGTGTTTTGCAGGATCCTGACATGTTCTGGGATTTCATAACCCTCCGCCCTGAAACCACCCACCAAGGCCTTCCTGTTTTCCAACTTTGGTACCCCTGATGGGTACAGACACATGAACGACTATGGCAGCCATACTTTCAAACTGGTGAACAAAAATGGCAAAGCAGTCTACTGCAAATTTCATTACAAGGTGAGAGAGAACTTGTATAGAGAATACTGAAAATTGTTTTCAGGCAAGACTGTTAAAAAGTATTGCAGCTACCGGGTATTCACCATCTGGCCTACCTATATAACTGTTTATATTGTTTTCATGATGATATTTAAAGAAAAAGATTTTCAATTCAATCAGAAAAGAGTTAATGTTCCCATTATTTCTTTACTGTGATAATTCCAATCATACTTAAAACACAATCGGGATGGAAAATTGAAAATAACAACAGTATTCTAATGAAAACACATTTACTTTTGTTAAAAAACTTATCGGTAAGATAATTCACTGCAATGTAAACACATGCACAAGTATAAAAATGTCTATTTCAGACAACTAGAAGAAAAAGTTTTCGAGTTGCAATAACGGTATTGTAGGGAGCAAAAATATGTAATTACATCATCATTTTTTAAGAATTTTCAGTCAAATCAAACTAATCTTAATCCAATAAAATGAAACATCCTGACATACCCTTCATTTTGACAGTGCGTATACACGCAGACACATCAATAGATAGGCAATGCTGTCAGAGAGAATGGCGTAAAACGGTCAGAAAAATATGCCGTGACTGTGGACCGTACGTAAAAATAATCAAAGAAAATAAAATACCCATTCAAATAAACAGTTGGTTCTTAAAAAATTCAGTTCTAGCTCATTTTTTAAAATCCAAAAAATGCGTCAGTTTTGCTCTGAGAACAACTTGATTTGTTGAGAAGATTATCATACTTGTATAGTGATGTTGGCATCCAGCGCGGTGGCTGAAAACTAGCTTGTCAGTCTCGTGAACTTCGAATCGTCGATCAAAATCACATCTTTTCGGTGCTTTTTTCTCACAAATTCAGCGAAATTGAAATTTTTAGCTCCGCTGTCAGCGACGCGGAGCTTATCAAATAGGTTGATTTTCCGTCGTCGTCCGTCGTCGTCCGTCGTCGTCCGTCAACAATTGCCTTCTCCTCTGAAACCGCAAGTCCAATTGCTTTGAAATTTTATATGCAGTTCACTTAAGGTGACCTCACTTCAGTTTGTTCAAATCGTGGTGAAATTTGCATATTTGTATTTCTGGGTCATTTTTTGGTGTTTTTGGTAAAAAAATCTTCTTCTCTGAAACCGCTTGTCCGATTGCTTTGAAATTTGATATACAGTTTGCTTAGGGTGCCTTCAGTCAGATTTGTTCAAATCGTGGCGAAATTTGCATATTTGTATTTTTAAGGCAATTTTTGTCATTTCTGGTAAAAAAATCTTTAAAAATCTTCTACTTCAAAACTGCCAATCAGATAGCTTTGATATATGGTACATAGGTCCCCAGGGATGATCTATTTCAGATTTGTTCAAATTGTGCAGAAATATGCTAATTTGCATTTTTAAGGCAATTTTTGTCATTTTTGGTCAAAAAATTTATTTCTCAAAAAGTACTGGTCTGATAGTTTTGAAATTTGGTATACAGGTTTCTATCGATAAACTAAGTAATATGTATTGAATTTCTGATGAAATCTGTAATTTTGTATTTTTGGGGCAATTTTTGCCATTTTTGGTCAAAAAATGTGTATTTCCAAAACTACACATCCGATAGCTTTGAAATTTGGTATACAGGTTCCTACAGATGAACTAAATGATAGTTATTGAAATTATGATGAAATCTACAATTTTGTAATTTTGGGGCAATTTTTACCAGTTTTGGTCAAAAAATGTGTATTTCCAAAACTACTCATCCGATAGCTTTGAAATTTGGTGTACAGGTTTCTACAGATGAACTAAATGATAATTATTGAAATTGTGATGAAATCTGCAATTTTGTAATTTTGGGGCAATTTTGGCCATTTTTGGTCAAAACATGTGTTTCTCAAAAAGTACTGGTCTGATAGCTTTGAAATTTGGTATATAGGTTTCTACAGATGAGCTAAGTAATATATATTGAATTTCTGATGAAATCTGTAATTTTGTGTTTTTGGGGCAATTTTTACCATTTTTGGTCAAAAAATGTGTATATTCAAAACTACTCATCTGATAGCTTTGAAATTTGGTATACAGGTTTCCATAGATGAACTAAATGATATTTATTGAAATAATGATGAAATCTGCAATTTTGATGAAATCTTGAATTTTTGGGGCAATTTTTCCTAATTTTGGTCAAAAAATGCGTTTCTCAAAAAGTACTTGTCTAACAGCTTTGAATTTGGTATACAGGTTTCTATAGATGAACTAAATTTGATCTTTTGAAGTTATGATGAAATCTGCAATTTTTACTTTTAGAGGCAATTGTTGCCATTTTTGGTCAAAAAATTTATTCTCAAAAACTACTCATCAGATAGCTTTGGTTGACATGTTCTTAGGGATGATCCTATGTGATACATTCAAAGTATGATGAAATCTTCAATTGCGTATTTTTGCAGCTTATTTTAGCCACTTTTTTCTGGCCACTGCATCGAGCTATCCAAGATTTCCATCCTTCTTCATCAACATGTCTCAAAAATAGTTATTCTGTACATAAACACACTGGAGCTATATCGGCCGCTAGGTCGCTTGTTCATACATAAACTAAACGTATTGTTGGAATCAAGTATACCTTTTGAACTGTCTTTCTTCGGGGAAAAAAATATTCCACCGGCAAAGTGCCAGTGGCCGACGCCACATTTCTTTTTGTCGCCATCATTAAAGATGACCTAAGATGACCTTCATTCTAATCAAACCAATCACGCTGCTCGTAACAAAGGCAACACCATAGGCGCGTTCATCAGCCAATCACACTATTTAACAAGTAAAAGATCAGGCTCATATCAGGTGTTTCTGCCTGCTTTTAGCAGCAATAGAACAAGAACTTGCATTTAACATACAAAAAATAGTGAACAAATCATCAAAAGTTACAACATCTGTACATGTAAAATGCACTGTCATTGTTAACATTTGAATTCTTGCCTGGACCAGAATTCACTTGTCAAAAATAACCATGCAGTCTATATGTACACAGGCTGAACTGACAAGCTCAACACTCTGTATCTCAGCATGCTATGAGGAGAAGAACAAAAAAACCTACAGTAGACATGAAAAAACCGAAATGAAAAAAATCATCAAAGTTCCAGTTACTGGCTCTTTAATTCACAAAATGTATATTGAAGGGTATTGTTCAGAGTCACTGTTTATAACAGATTAGAAATCATGAACTATTTCTTCAGGGATTTATAATGCTTCAAATCACTGCGCTTGCTTTTTAAAGTTTTATTACATGGAAGCATTGTAAAAATAAGCAGCCTGTTTTGCTGAATTTGCAAAGTTTGAACATGTGTGTTTTCTTTGGCATGTTATTTGCATCATCTCCGCTTTGTGGCAACTTGTCATATTTTGCGTTGCTGTTTCAGGTTCACAGAGTTCTTTGTTGATGAGTTGGAAGAGATATCTGATTTGAAAATACTGATAAACAGTTACTTGGAGGGACTTTCGTTGTCTGCAGCTCAGGTTGAAGGCATTGTCAAGTAAGTGCCAATAAAATGGTTGTGGTTATTTTATGATTTGAGTCATTCCACAGTAAAGTGCAACCACTTTGTGACAATAAGGTCAAAAATTAAATTCCCTAATCTGAATCTAAAAGTTGAGTGGGTGGACAGTACTACAGGTGTGTCATCTAAAAATTTTTCTTAAGATAAATAATTTCTTTGTTTAAGGAAGAGGGCAAATTGTCGCGGCAACAGTAACGCATGTAACATGGACAGACATGACATTGTATTGTATTTGATCACATGTATGCCATTATCATCCCTGTGCCAAGTTTGAAAGAAATCCATTAGTCTTCAAGAACTAGAAACACACTTCAGAAGATATTTTAATCTTAAATATTATCAGAAGAGGAGGATATCTGACGCAATGTTATGGCCACTAGCAACGTATGTAACATGGACAGACACTGGATTGGCTTTATACACAAATTGTGTGTTTTCCAATCTGAATGAATGTACTTGATTGATTTGTATATGTATATGTCATGATGAAGTTAAATACCTCAGAATTATAGAGTGAATTGTCATAAATTGGCTCTGTGGATAATCATATAGACAACAGAGGGAAGACCCCTGCATTGTCTATGGGATAACGTATGTAACATTGGACAGACATCATCAGTTCTGTCCAATATTTTCATAAACAATATGGGCATCTGAGGTGCATCAATAGTTGTAAAAAAAGCTTTCAGTAACTTTCTGATACAGATAGAATTGTCACACTAAAAAACAAATTAACATTATTCTATCCAGTATTTAATTAAACTACAATTACTTCCACGCGCGTAACACCGGTAACGCGTGTAACAAGGAGGACAGACATCCTGCCATTCAGGTGCTCTCAGTAATGG
Organism: Ptychodera flava; assembly: GCF_041260155.1. NCBI lineage: Eukaryota > Metazoa > Hemichordata > Enteropneusta > Ptychoderidae > Ptychodera > Ptychodera flava. The sequence continues at coordinate 43,757,542 of NC_091937.1, forward strand.
TGGCCATTGGTTTATATTCAATTGCGCCATAATACATGAAATTTAGGGCACCCTCAAATGACAACATTTCAGCAATGTATACCAAAAGATTTTTTTTTTAATCTTGATTTTGGAAATGAGGTAACGCGCGTAACATGTGGACAGACGCCATTCCAGAAATATTTTTAACTGCAACAGAACCCAAGCTTCAATAAAGACAGAATAAAGAATGATACATAGTGGAAGATTTCATTGTTAGTCAAATGTATGAGTGGTTTGTTGCAGCTTACAGTCTTCACTATATTTATTGTTCTCATATTATCAATTCGCATAGAGTTGGACAGACATAGTTAAGTACGTTGCCAATATTTTTTGGCATAATATTTGGCCCTTTCCCTAGTGTTTTTTTTTCCAAGAATAAATTTAGTTCGTAATTGTTTATAATACATTACTACTTTGCATTTGAAATCAATTCAAATAGTATCAATATTGTAAATATCCCTTCCTAATGTAACAGGGGTACAAAATGTCACAAAATGGTGAGCAAATAGAGGCAATATTTACAAAGATAAAAATCTATAATCTTTGTTGAGCTGGACATACAGCTTTAATATTATTTTTTATATATGTTCATATGTAGTACTTACTAAAAATAATATCATTCCGTGTGAATGCTGTTATCTTTGAAAAAGCTAGAGCTCCAAAATTGGGAATGTCAAATGTTGCGCTTTACTGTGGAAAGACTCATTTGCATATGATTGGCATCCTCATTTCTCTCAGTGCTCTGCACTACCAGAGCACCATGCCACTGGTAAAAACAAAAGAACCAAAGAGTTTGAACTGTGAGGACCCTCAAAGGTCCACAATTCAACAGAAACACAAGACATTTTGCCTGCAGGTCGGAAGTTATGAAGGACTTGAATGTGTGCTCCTCATTGTTTACCACAGGTATTAGAAGTAGCTTTATGATAGACACGACATTTCAGTTTCAACATTTCAGACATATTCAAAATCAGTTACCTAAAGTGACTTGAAATTAGGTTTAATAATCAAATAGCAGATGCTGATTGTAGGGATGTACTATGTTCTGTCACTTCAAGGAATGTCGTTGTTACATGATAAATTTAACTCTGTGTACCGGTATATGAAGTGTACATGTTCAAAATGTCATGAAGTCAAAATTATGTGTACTGGTAATATTTTTGGATTTTCTCAATGTTACAGTATCTGTAAATTTAGGCAAACAAGCTTGTAAAGTGTTTAATACAGTGAATTAGCCAGGATGTTTCAAAGCTAAATATTTGTAGACTTTGCTCACGTATAAGCAATACTTGCTATGCTTTGCTGACATGAACACAGTGTTGTAGTCTCTCTGTACTTTTTAGCGGATACTTTTAGCGAAGATTTCTTTGAGGTAGAACGCCGTGGGGACGGATATTCGGACTCAAATTTTTACAATACTTGTCTGGCTTAATGCATGTGTTGGCTTATTTTGAAGCTTTAGGAGTATAAGCGGTACTTTTGGAAAACTGGAATTTTAATTGGTGCTGTCATCAGGCACAGCAGTAAATGTGTGTAACCGAACATTGCATAGTCATCAGTCATGTGTGGAACAAGTCCCAGGATCATTGAAAGTTTATTTGATAGGACTAGCAAATAGGGTATTGGACCTCAAAGAGTTCTTGAAAATCAATGAAAAGGTTCTGTAATGTTTCCTTGATTTGTAAGTGACTTTGAGTATATGGACTGTACCATTCTACTTGAAAGTGATGGTTGTCATTTTAATTGACAGGTTCTACTTGATTGTGAGAAATGAAGTGGTCAAGAAACTGACTGATGGAACTGGACATAGGCAACACTACAGGTAAAAATATTATGTAAACCGCAAAGATTTCTCAGTCTCTATTGTCAGTTGATATCATTCACCTTGTTTATACATCATGGCCTCATTTAACTGACAACAGGCAAATGCAGATCATCAAAAATGTTGACATGTCACTTGAATACGATGCAATATTGACCAAACTTTGCATAATAAACCCTAAAATATTATTTATTGAAAGTATTATTTGGATTTTGTAATTTTCTATGTAGCTTGCGTACACTATGTCGAGCACTAAGACAGGCTGCTAGTAATCCTTATGGTAATATACCAAGATGTCTCTATGAGGTGAATACATTACTTGTGTATTGCATAGATACACAATGACAACAAGTTAAGAGACTTGTGGTTTAATGGCCCAGTAGCAATATGATATTTTCACCAGAAGCATTTCTTTAATGTTAATCACAGATACTTGTTAGTCCCCATGGACACCGTCCGGGGGGACTTATAGGTTTGGTCATGTCCGTGCGTGCGTGCCTCCGTGCGTGCGTGCGTGCGTGCGTGCGTCCGTCCGTCCGTCCGTTCACGCAGATATCTCAGAGACGCCTGGAGCGATTTTGTTCAAACTTGGTACAAGGATAGTACCCTACCTCATACAGATGCACATCGATTTGTTTCAACATGCAATCAAATTTGGTTGTGTTAGAGGACTTTTTAGTTTTCACCTCCATAGACTCCCATGTATAAGGCAGTCCTTAGACTTCCATGTATAAGGCAGTCCATAGACTCCCATGTATAAGGCAGTCCATAGACTCCCATGTATAAGGCAGTCCATAGACTCCCATGTATAAGGAAGTCCATAGACTCCCATGTATAAGGCAGTCCATAGACTCCCATGTATAAGGCAGTCCATAGACTCCCATGTATAAGGCAGTCCATAGACTACCATGTATAAGGCCAAGAAAAATAAAAATTTAGTTTCTCATCGTATTCATATTGCATTAGGATGCAGTTACACAGTTTTTAGTCCCCAAAGATAAAGTCAAGGGGGCTTTTAGATTGGGTCATGTCCGTCCGTGAGTCCATCCATGAGTCCATCCGTTCAAGCAGATATCTCAGACACTTTGACAAAATGTCACGTGATCTTGGTGACCTTTGACCTCGAATATACATATTTGTCCATGACTCAGTAACCACAAGTCCTAAACCTTTCATATATGGTATGATGGGACACCCTATGACACCACATATTGTACCTCATTAATTATGTGCATATCTAATTTTTAGTGAGCCACTAGAGCTGGAGGTCTGATTTTTTGTATATATGGATAACTTAGCAATAAATTTTTTTTGACAAAATGTCACGTGACCTCGGTGACCTTTGACCTCAAATATACATATTTGTCCAAAACTCAGGAACCACAAGTGGTACACCCTTCATATATGGTATGATGGGACAGCTTATGACGCCACATATTGTACATCATCAATTGTGCGCATATCTAATTTTGAGCGAGCCAATAGAGCTAGAGGTCTGATTTTTGGTATATAGGGATAACTTAGCACTACAATCTTTTTGACAAAATGTCATGTGACCTCGGTGACCTTTGACCTCAAATATACATATTTGTCCATAACTCAGGAACCACAAGTGGTACACCCTTTATATATGGTATGATGGGAGACCTCATGATGCTTCATACTGTACCTCATTAATTATGCATATATCTAATTCTGAGCAAACCCATAGAGCTGGATGTCTGTCATACATATGCACATAGATTTGTTCTGTGATACGATCCAATAAGGCCGCCATGTGGCCATTTTATTACGATTCTTTCATGTCCTGAACTACAGCTCAGACATGTATCAAGCGAATTTATTCAAAAGTATTTTTATCACAGACCTAATGAAGAGGACTCTATCCTCTCTGAGGACCTGTAATCAAAGTACCCATTAACAAGTGGGGACTGTGTCATCAACGATGACTTGTTCTACTTTGCAAACCATGTTGAGATACAAAGTGTTCAACTTGTCAACTTAGACTTTATATGTGTAGACTACTTGACAAGTGAATTCAAGACTGGACTGAGGTTCAAATTTCAACAATAACAGTGCTTTTAACATGTACAAAGACTGTGTGTCAACCAAATACATTCCACTTGTACAATAATAATGGTGTGTTACTGGGAATGAATCAAGTTTATATTCAGTGTTCTCCCACTCCCAGCATACCAGGGATGTTGTTAGAAAGAGATTTTCATTGATGTTTCTTGTACAAGAAAGTAAAATAGACACTCTTTTTTCAATACTTTCTTACTATTCAACTCACTATCTGCTATGTATGTCTGATTTGTTCAGAGTTTCTGTCTCAGTTTCCTGACTCAGCTAGATAGATCCTCACAACCGGTTGTTGAACAGCTCATCTGTAAACATATCATCGGCCGTAGCAACATCAAGAGTGTCCTCAAGCAACCATTACCTCCTCCAGCTGCCACAAATTTTACCAAAATTGAAGGATACTGTGTTTCAACAGGTGACTTGGAGCCAGTGATTCCAAAAAAACTACATCCTGACTCCATCTGTGCGGGCAAATCTCCGGGATCTCAGTAGGATAACATCTGCAGGGTATGTTTGTTTCAACATTTTGATGGAAAGTGTTTGGTTTACCTGTAAACAGTACTGTGTGATTGTTACATGTACAATAAGTTTGTTAGGGTCAAAGGAGCAACCCTGATGTGAAAAGTATACCCAAGGCGTCAACATAGATTCCTGAAGTTTGTGCCTTGATATTAAAAACTTACATGTAAACTTTTGCTCAAGCTCTCCGTAAGGAAACTTTGAACCATTCCCTTTTAAAATCAAGTAAAAAATCAAGGATCACTGTGTAAAATTTTGTACTAATTACCCAGTATTTAACAGCCATCATCCCTGTATTAACTCTGTGGGACAAATTCGATTTTCAATTTTCACAAAATGAAGATGGTCACAGCTTTACATACACCATAAGCTTCAAAACGAGCCCCACAAGTGGTAGACAACAAAGTTATTATAATAAAAGTCTGTGGGCCTAAAATAAGGAATTGTGTGTTAACACAATTCTAGTTTGTAAGTCCACGGAGCTAGGCCGCCTGCAGAACGAACATGTCCCGAAGTCACTTTGCACATCTTGCTGACGTAGACGTCTTAGTACCGGCTATCTAACTACCCATCTTGCTGACGTAGACATCTTAGCACCCGTTATCTAGCTCCCATCTTTTCTTGCACATGGCAATTGATCTCAGCCTTGCTTCATGCTCCTGGTCCAAGTTCATTCATTCTAGGCCATCAGGCTGCCTGCCAAGCTATTACAATACTCCCTGCTGTTCGTCTTTTCCGTTATCCACCCTTCCATTCACTGCTGTATTCTATCTTACCACGTACCAACGTCGACAATGCCTCCTCGAAAACGCACAAGAAGTCTGCACCACACGTAACACTGTACGTCCACCTAGTGACCCGTTCAAGATCAGGGACGCAAAGCAAAGGGGCGTTTACCACACTTGACCATCTCGCTGCCAAAAAACGTCAGACTACCCATCTTCACTGGACACTGTAGCGTAGTAACGCCTGCTCTCGGTCTAACACACCCTCTTTCAGTCGCCGTTACAGCGCCATAGGACGGAACTGCAATATCAACGAACGAAGCATTCCTCAAACTGGAGCCGTGACGTTGGAAAATGTTCTCCAACCTGCAGACTTTGATGGCCGACATGGCCGTCATAGCCCAACATAGCAAATCTACTACAGCAGCGCCCTCTCACTGACCTCCTTGGACAAGCCTCTACTTCCGGCAACAACGTCAAGCAGAGCTAAGATGGCTAAGATAGAAACTATTCAATTCAATTAAAAGAGTGGTCAAAGTGATAGGGTTTTTATGGTAAAGCAGGGCTGTAAGATTCCTCATGTGCTATTTATAGCAATTATGCAATATATGTAAACAGTGCAATGAAACTGTTACATGATTCCTTATAATGCTTTTGATGACCTTGAACTTCTTAAGTTTCAAACATTTGTCTCTTCAGTGTGCTTTCTCTGAGTACATACAGTCTCAATTTATTCAACAGAACTTACTTGCAATGTTAATTTGAAAGTTAAAATCTGCTTGGTTAATAGGATGAAAATACTGATCAAGATAACCAGCTTAAGATTCTTTATAACCTGACAGATATGCTGTTTTTTTATGATGTGAATCTTGATTTAAGCAAATCTTGTTTACTTGATATTGTTGAAAATATGCAAATTAGCGCCAAAAAAGGCGTTTTTGGTAAAAAATCTTCTTCATAACCACTGGTCAGACAGCTTTGTTATTTTGTGTACAGGTCCCTAGGGATAACCCAACTTAGATTTGTTAAAATTGTGATGAAATATGCAAATCTGTATTTTTACGGAATTCTTTTTTCCATTTTTGGTCAGGCCATCCTGAAAGGAGCTATCAAAGATATCCACCTTCTTCATCAATACATGTGTCACAAAAGGTTATTCTCTACATAACACAGCAGAGCTCTGTCAACTGTTGAGTCGCTTGTTTTTTCAGAACCGCTGGTCAGACAGCTTTAATATTTGGTTTACAAGTCCCTAGGATGACCTTAGTGAGATAATTTCATACAGTCAGGAAATACTTAATTTTGTATCCATGTCTATAGTAGCATCAGGGACTTTGGCCCTATGTTTGTTTTCTGTTGTTGTCTCATTTACAGATGCGCCATTTCATGAAGCCTTACAACCCATTGCAGCTGAGCTTCAGTCTACACACGACAGGCACCATTGCTCCTTTCAGCTAGAACTACATATGCACCGTTCAGCAAGCCCTACAACTCACTGCAGCTCCTTTCACGTCTGTACCATATACCTTAGCATGACACACTTTTGCCAAGCAGCTCCCTCTGCTGCACAGGGCACCCTCGGACAATTGATCTTACGCAACTGGAGTACGATCCTGGTTACAATTCTCTGCAGTGTACAGCACATGTACAGACACCTCATTGTCCGCCAATCTCCGAAGACCTGCTATTCTATTTCGTCCTCCACTGCGTACTTACTTTCACCTAAAGTACTCCACCATCAAAGTTTATCTGGCTGTCACCCGTCATCACTGCATAATGGCTGGTCTGCCAAATCCACTCACCTCAACTAACAACCAGCCCCATCTTCATCTCCAGTACACCTTTCGGGGAATTCTACGGCTGCAGGACCATTGTCATGCCAACGGCTACCCATTACATTTGATCTTTGCGCCAACCGTGCCTGCTGTTCCGCTCGACAGTGTACGGACCATATGTAGACCTCGTCCAGGAATCTGCGTTACGGGGAATTCAACGGTTACAAGGACCATCGTCACGCTCTCACCTACCCATTTCATTTGATCTTCTGCGACATCTGTGCCTGCTGCTCTGCTCAACCGTGTACTGACCATATTTAGACCTCCTGCTGGAATCTGCGTTCCTTTTAGCCTTCTTCGGTTTCCTCTGCTGTAGCGAATTCACCTGCTCTGGACACTCCTCTAAACAGCATATAACCTGCATGTTCGCGACCTGCAAGTTCTAATCCACACTCACAGCCATCTGGATGCCCTTTCTTTAAACATTAAGGCATCCAAAGCGGACGAAACCCGTCATCGTTAAAGCCCCGCTCGAAATGGACCGGGATCAGGATTAACGCCGTGTTTGAGTGGGTGGTTAATGGGCATGGTTGTGCATAATAAGCGTTTACGTAACGGTTTGAGTGCTGGCGGTGTATCTGTGTAAGCTGTTTGCTCCCCTGCTCACGGTCAATGCCAATAACGGTACGATCAAGAAGAACACAAGCTACTGCACTGCAGCTAGCAGTATGTTTGCATCATTTAGAACTGTGTGCGGGACACAAACGGCCAGTGGTGGGCTTCTTTCTCAATTCATATTTGCGTGGTCGCGGTCAGCAACTTCACCTAGCGTGTACGATGCCGTGTGTTCGGGCGATACGGCCTCCCACCACAACCTTGCTAACGCTGACAGCCATAAACAGAACAGGCGCCATGCGGTTTTAATTCGGATTGCGCAAGAAAAAATTCTATTCGATTCCGCTCTGTGCCTACCCGAATAAACTCAACCGGTAAACTGCTCACAGACTGTATCGCAATGTATATGTAAGCTTACGTTATGGAGCTAGAGACGGAGCTCGATGGATACGTTCATGTAGGACAATATGGCCGGCCACTGAGCCCTTGACCGTGAATCGCTGGCAAACTAACGATTTGGGACATCAAGAGAGAATTTTTTTGCAGTCTGTGTGCGGTAGAGTTATTAGGGTGGGCATAGATCGGAATCGAGCTGATTTCGGCAGATAAGGTATACACAAACTTAGTACTTTTTCGTACGTGGTACAAATTTGGACTGCGTGTCATAGGTATTGTCTAGCTGCGCTGTGGGTCCATAGCTGTGGTGTTCCCAGACGGGATTCCTGCCTTTTACGGGCTGCTTTTGACTTTTAGGCGGGGTTAAAATCGTAAACCAGTACGTAACAGGCAGGAATCCCGTCTGAAAACACCGCGGACCCACAGCTAGGTATTGTCAAGGCAGTCGGCAAGGCTGCGGTGGGAAGCCGTATAACGCCAGGAAAACACAGCATCGTACGCAGGGGTTTACAGCTTTTACCGATCGTGATCTCAAGTTGCACAATCGAGATATTACAGATTGTAGACAATAAAATGTCGAAGTTGAGATTTCAACTTGCGCTACCTACGAGCCAAGAGATCCGCACACTTGGGGTGGGAGAACAGCAGTTTATTTCGCTAAAGTGGTGAATTTTGGCCCAAAACGCCCCGCGTGCATTGTGTCAATAGCCAATTATAATTTAGACAGTCCGTAAAAAATACAACGCAAGGTACGTTGAATAACACCAGATATATTATTACTATACGTCTCAAACAACGGGCGAGTTGGAATCGGGCGCGTTGGTTCTGTGCGGGTTTGGAAAGTCGCGAGTTAACTTTCGTTTGACATCAGCCCGATCACTAATGTGGCATGCTGGGCTCATCCAGAACGAGTGTGACATGTTTAGTAACACGACGATATACTATTACTTTGCCTTTTTAGTGGACCTTGTCGACTAGGAAACGATGTCTAACGAGACTGGATTAAGTCGGCTACTGTACCATTTCTCGATTTACTAAGAGGCGGAAAGTTCATTGCTCCGTATGTGAATTCTTTATTTAGGAAAGCATTTGGTGAGCGGCGTTTGAGTGATACTACATTTGGTTTTCTTTCAACCAGATTTGCGGATTTTCCTTCGTCTTCATTGTCTCCTTTTTATTCAACCACATTGAAATAATACTGAACACTATGCATTGCAAAGGGAACATAATCAAGCTTATGACATTGTACAATCGATTTTGCTCATATTCCACAGAAAAATCGATTGTGCCATACATCGTTGTCTTACTCAAATCCCAGGATTCTGTTTTTTATCTGTCGCAGTGAATGATTTGTTAGTTCTTGACCATCACGGTCCCTCCACAAAAGAGACCGTGCCTTGAACTGTTTTAGGCGGGCAAATACACTTGTTTTTGAGGCAGGGTTACACACTGGTTGGCGACGTTGAAAAAAATAATGTAACAATCTTCAATAACACTTTATGTATCAACAATATGCCAAGAGAAAACGTGGGATGTTGCCGAGCCAGTGATCCACAATTCAGAGTGACTGTAAATTTAGAACAAGACTGCATTTCCGACCTTTCAAGTCCTCTGTCAAACAAAGAACATTCACTCAAAATTCAACTAAAAGACTGATAACATTGAAGGGCTTTTAGCAGCAGAGGTCTGTTGAAAAATTTTAATGAAGCTTATGTGGTCATACTTTCACCTCCCTATTACCATCGATTGCGTACCACACGACAGATAAATGTTGTAGCTTCTGATCATGATCCGTAATCCATATTTTATTATAATGGTGGATATATGCCTATTAATTCTCACAACAAAGTTATAAAATTAGTTTTGCATAACCTGCTCACGCCTGCTCTTAGTGATACCTTTCACCCTCTGGTTCATTGTCCAACCAAAGCACACTGTTGCATCTATATTCATCATCAACACACCGCTAGATGGGAGTTCAAATTCGTTAGCTGAGAAACTTTACACCTGGTGAAATATTAAAATTAAAGGAAACTGCCTTGCATACAGTGATGACAACTCGCAATAAATTGGACAGTACAAAATGTTATGACTGATAACACTGTTTTATTTTACATATTTACAATATTTATGATTTACAACCCGGTCGAGCTCATAAGCATGTGCCAGATGTTATCCCTCCAAAGATAGCGTTTTTTTGTAAGGTTTCTCTTCGCTTATCTCCTTCTTGGGGCGCGTGCGTCGTGGCGAAAAGTCACTGATGTTGCGGGACGGTCAACGTTTTCGTTCTAAAGAAAACAAGAAACACACATATTACAGAGCTTTGATACGCATATACTTGAAATAAAAATGTATATTGAAAGGACCCATAACATTATGCTACGCATCTATTTAGTTGTGGTCGAGAAATTGTCAACATATTTTATTTCAGGGATTTAATGTTTTCGCGAAGTTAGACTACAAATAATACTTTTGTTTAAAATTTTTAGGCAGATTGTATAGGTAGTAGATTTTGTTGAAAACTAAATGCAAGCCGCACAACAAGCGAGGGTTTACAATTAGCGTACGGTGTGTAACATGTGCTTCAACAGGCTTCAACAGTGAGCCAGGTACTGTGGACTGTCTACATAAAACAAGTATTGCTGAAAAAATGATAGATTCTAGTGCACTAATTACCCAGTCTAATGTTGTAAGATCACTTCTCATCCTGTACATTCCGTTACTGAAAACCACCCTCTTGTTCTGGTATAACAAACAGACGTTGTTGTATGACTCCACGTAGTGAGTATCTTTGCACTGCACAATGAAATAATGAAGAGAAACAATGTAAGTGGATTTTTTGGAAGCAATGCACTACAGCTCAGATTATCTATGATTCCACCTCACATTTAATTACAAGAAAATAACACTTCTATGTATCAGCATATAATTGAAAAAAAGTGTAATCCAACAATAGAATAACGATTTGGTTCATGTCCTTACGTTTTGTTATGCAATGCACAAGGGTATTCACAAAATACCGGGATTTATGTCCGAGTACATCGTGCAGCCAAGGCATTGTCCGAGACCCCTAGCGAGACATCGAAGGATATGATGTACGAGGATATAAATCCCAGTATTTCGCGAATAACCGCATTGTACACCTTTTTCCCAATTTTATAAGGAAAAGTTGAAGTTAAAAGCGTTTTTTTGGATGCCAGTCGCGCACTGCACTGTGACTGAACGGTCGCGAGCAGATTTGGAAGCGTTCAGCACGTCCGCTTAGCCTACAGAATGGAATTTCAACCTGCACAGCGCAGTGCAGTGAACCTAGTGCACGCGAGGTAGGCCTATATATTGTCGGTCAGCAGCAGATTTTCACTTAAATTCACAGCTTTTGGTTTGATCACTATACATTCGTAAAGTACTGAATGTTTAGAACTATATCTGTGGTTAAAAACTTTGAAAAATCATATCTCCTTTTCCTCCGCGTTGACGGAAAGGTGTTTTCAGGTCAAAGGTCAACTAGTGTTCAATAACACCTAAAGTTATTGTATTCCGCGTTGAAGTTATTGGACTCGGCGTCTTCTGATACAAAAAGTTACTATATTGGTAAGCCATGTTATTATCATTATTATCATCCTGATGAAATGAACACATAAAGAATACTTACATGAATGTATGCGCCTGCCTGTTTGTAAATTGTGTTGTTCATAATGAAATCAGTAAGCAGATTGATGGCAACAGGACTCTCAAGAAGTCGATGTGATGGTTCATATCCAGGCATGCTGCACCTTGATTGTTCATGACATTGAGCATGGTTACCCTGAAATATAATTTAAAGTGGGTAAATTCTGTGTTTCATTCACAACTAGTTGAATTACAAGAGAACACTTTGATATGACATTGATGGTACAGTCTACTTTACTTACCCGATAGTGATCCACAATGTTCAGAAGATTCCTCCGTAGTAGTTGCACGGCTTCTGCTTGTGTTTCTTCGCATTCGTTCTGTTCCTGCAAGAAGTTCATGCTGCGCTTCATGCACCAATAAAAATGTGTTTTTATTGATGCTCCTGTGCGGGGAATAATAGATAATCTGCGATCAAGAAAGGGAATCCTGAATCTTGTACTGCGCCATATATTTGTCAGAAATAGTATATACTTTCAACTCTCGCCAACGTTGTGTCACAGTACCAGTGTACAAATGTCCTGCATTAAAACTCTGCCTATCTCACTTCAAAGGAAAGACAAAAATATTACCTTTGTCTGCTAGTTCTTGGTGCCATATCTTCCCATGATTCTTTCGAGCACCACCAGTTATCTTCTTTAGTTGTTTTCCTATTTCTTTTGTAACTGTAAAATGGTACAAATGATAACATTAAAAGAGACAGGTAGGGTTATCATTAAAAATAATTATTAAAAAAATTGCATGTATTTAGGATCATAGCCTCACATGTCGACAAAATCTTCACAAATTACGGTGGAGGTAGTACAAATCCGGTTAATCTAAAAGCACTCACCATGCCAAGTGTCTAGTGAATTGATGACGTCTGGCCTCTGCTCACGGAGATATTTGTTCACTGATGCGTTTCTGTCATGTGCGTGTGCTTTTATTTGTACACCTGTGGAAAAAAGTATAAACAGTATAAATGACAAATGTTTCTGATAATAATTCAATTTTGTGAATCGCAGAAGTTACTTCTTAAAACGATAAGGATCGATTGATCTGCAATATAGCTACATTAGTATAATATTATGGAATACTCACCATTGTCATCTGCCCATTGGTAGAAGCTCCTAACGCCACCCATTTCATGTCTTTGCGTGCAGTCATCCTCGTCCCTGGTGATTACCGCATTGAAAATGCACTTGTGCGTTCTGCTTTCACGAAAAAACACACAAAATGAAGAGTCATTTTTATAGTATTATTTTGTCTTAGCATTTGTATCGTACTAGGTATGTAACTATTTATGGACCATACATGTCAAATCTGTTTTTACATCCATGTCTGCATGCACACCGTTAAAAATAAAAAATCAACACTTAACCTACCTATCACTAAGAAATACAATTTCACTCTGTTTGGCATTCTTCCTTGTCGCGTGGCGTGCATCCGACATCACTTCTATTTCTCCAACTTCATAATATGAGGCCGTTTCCTGCCGAGGAAGGGAATTAGAATTATAAGGACAATATCAGTGGCGAAATAAAGTTGTAACATCTACGCAAACTTGATTTTTCATCAATTTGGCTGTATAGTGTACCTGAAGTAACCACTCAGAGTTTCAAAAAACGATGGAGTACTATGGATTCCTGATTTTTCAAGCATTGCCATATTTTGTGAAGTGAAAGTACAAACCTCCAATAAAGCATTCTCTTTGCTTTCCTGAGCAGCTTCAGCAACGATTGGCTGGTACATTCTGTAGACTGAAAATGGAAAGTGGACGGACCATTAAAACAGTAATAAAATTGCAAATCAATGTCGTTATATCCATTGGTGTTTTTTGCTGTTTTCACAACTTTTCACGGATTACATTTATAATAAAACGCATTATTTGTTTCTTCTAATGATATTTTACGTAAGTGACAAACGATCATATTCGTATATACTTACATGTCTTCCTATAGTCTTTCTTGCTAAAGCCCATGTTGGCACATCCACAGATGGTCTCGTACTGCTGTTCTCGTAGACCACTTGATGTGATCGCATGCAGCATTCTGTAACGAAACAATTTATGATATTAAAGCACGACGTTTAATTGTTCATTGATGAAAACGTATATAAATAAGTGTACATCATCGTTGCTCTCTCTCTCTCTCTCTCTCTCTCTCTCTCTCTCTCTCTCTCTCTCTCTCTCTCTCTCTCTCTCGCTGGATCCCCCTCTATCAAAATTAAAATGGAATAAGTCATTTGATATTAAAAAACAATCAGTAGTATCTTACCTGTAATTCACTAAGAATTTACCATTAGGCAGAAAAGAGGATGAATACCAGGAGAAACGGTGTGGTTCACAGTTGGTAGTGTTACACTTGAACTGCAGGCGTCCAGTATGACCCATCATGTTTGTCTTGACGCACTGAAGTTTTGCGTCACACACCCTACCATGTTCACCCAGACGAGAAACCAAATTTTGGATAGAGGATGGTGTTGTTAGCAGCATCTGTTCCGTTGTCTTGTCTCCGTCAGTAGCTTGATAAATGCCGGAGTCTTCAAACTCATCGTCGACCGTCGTCACTTCAGGGGAGTTTTTCTGGATGAAGAGGTGTGTTAGTTCAAGCAGCATGTCGTAGTTGCTTGCCTTCGCTAACCTCCCTCCTAAAAGAGTACGTATATGGTTGAACTTCTGCTGCAGTTCTAACTTCTCTCTCTCGGAAGGGGCGGTGAAATCGATGTTGCCACGTTTGGGCTTGTCGCGTACTCGCCTAAGATTTCGTGCTCTGATAGCTTCGCTGGTCAGATATGACGGAACGTCGACTGCACAATTGGCCTTGGTGATAAGATGCTGACGAAATATCATCGAAACTACCGCTACAACAGACTGAGGAGACTGTCGACAGAACCGCTTATAAAGACAAAATTTTCAATATGTAAATGTGACCTTCACATTGGCAAAGACTTACAGAACGACGCTTACGAATGCGATGGTTTGTTATGGAAATATGACCTTCAAAAACGACGATCACAACAAAGACGATAGTTTTATAGTGTTACCCAGTGTATTAAACTCGGTGGACTTACCAAGTCTTTGTCGTACTGGGTGGTCCGCAGAAGGCTTTACGTAAGGACGTCTGCTCTCTTCAGCGGTGTATATCGTTCTGCTGTTGGTGAGGGGAAATGCATAATGTACATGCGAGGCTTGGCATTCCATGAATACAACGGCGGCGCAGCACCTGTGCAGGAGGGCGCCGCCAACGGCCGAAAGCCCGCATTTCACTACACTCTCCCCTCTTTTATTTTCTGCAGGAATGGGTATTCTAGGGATCTAAAAAACTGAGAGGTTAATTTTACAAGGCAGCCAGCTAGCAATGATACTGGCTAACCTTGACACTTAAAATAGCTGCCAGCTAGCAATGTTACTGGCAGTAATTAAACCATCCCTAGTGATAAATTCGCCTTGTATTGCTAACTGTTGCCTTAAGGAGGCGCACCAAATCAGTACCCCTTGTCTTGGCAACAGCTACGGCAACATCCCCTATTAAGGCTGGGGTGCTGATGGTAGTGCCCCCGAGATACGGAGAATCGGTTTCTATCAATAACCGATCACTGGGCACTTCTTTCAATGCTCTTCATTGCCATTGGTCAAAATTGGCCGTTATGATGGAAAATCCGAAGTAGCAGTTTTTGAAAGCCTTTGTCCACCGCCTTACTGTGTTGATGGTACCTGTAAAGTTGTGGATGTGAATACGTTGCCGTGGCAAACACCATTCCTTTACCATTTGGAGGGCTTGACAATGGACATCTGACCCATAGTGATCCCCATGGGGCCCCCTAATGTGCAGGATTAAGGGCTTCTCTGACACACACATAGCGAGTGCACGAGCCAGGACCCTTTCTTGGACGCTCCAGAACTTTGCTGGCTCTGTTCGGTCCAGGCCCACTTCTCCCAGGGCTGAAACTTGTGATGATGAGACATACTGCTTTAAGGTCTTAAATACTTGCTCATCAGCGCTAGGGGCTTTCTTAGGGTGTATCCCTACTGCAATTTTCCACCCCCTAGGTCGCTCCAAGTTTGATGGAAAATGCCCTGGGTCACAATAAACTTCTACGCCCCCAATGACTTTCACTGGGAATTCTGCCTTAGGGCCACCTGGCCATTCGGTCAATTCCCATGCTGTGGAAGGGCAGTTTTGACCACGAAGTTTATTCAGCACTCGGTCAATGTGGAAGTGAGAATCAGCTGCTTCTAAGAGCTGGTGGTAATGTTGACCATTTGAAACTGACGCCTGTCTCACTGGTTCAACAGGTTGGTCAGTTTGCTGGTCTGTTTCAGCAGCTAATTCTACCTGATCTCCCCAGGTCATGCCTTCCCTATTGTCCATGTCAGTTACATCAAATTGCAAATCCCCCTCTTGGGTTGGACTGTTAACAATTTGCACGTCCCCCTTTTGGGTTGGACTGTTACCCTCCATATTAATTTGTACGTCCCCTCATGGGTTGGACTGTTAACCGCTACTGTGAGTGAGTCCCCCATCAGGGCTGGACTACACTCTCCTTCCTCCATTGGTTCTTGTTCTGCCAATGTGTCCCCCATTTGGGCTGGACTACAAAGGTTGACTGGAGCTTTATACTCACCCACTGATGACTCTTCTGGTGGGCCCTCCAGGACTGGCATTTCTTCGGTTGGGTGTTCTTCTCTGGCCTCCGCCCCTTTGGCGTCTACCTGTCGAAATTCAGCCCGTTGTTCTTCTGTTAACCGGCCGAGAAGGATGACGAGGATCCTCCAGTGCATCAACACGGCCGGTGAATTGGGCGGATGTAGCTGGAATTTCGACGGTGTAGCCCATCCATTGGCCTGGCACAGTTTCTTCATCATGAGGCAGTTGGCCTTGGACAGCACAGAGGTCTGAGGGATTTTCCTCAGACAGTGCTTCCTGACGTGCTGGAGTAGGTCGAGGATGGTCTTCTCTGGTCCAAGGATCCAGCCCACTATTTTGAGCAGGGCATTGGTTACTTCAACTGCCTTCATGATACGGGGGTTCTCCTGTAGGCTCGGATGGATATGAGCCCCTAAGCAATGACGCTTTAGCTTTCTTGACTCTTTACCACACCCAGGAACTGGACATACACAGGTACGCTTGGCTGGGTGTGGTTGCTGACAGGAGACCTTTGATGTTGGTAGTTGCCCCCGCTGATCCTGTCCAAACCAATTTACCACGCGCCTCGTCCGCTTTCCTCCACGCTGGATAGTCACCTCCAGAGTACTGTCCTCGTACTTCCTCTTAGTCTTCTTGGAGGGTTCCTCCATTACAGAGGATTTCCCTCTACCCTTCCTGGGTTGCCCTTGACGGCTAGCTTTTTCCCCAGGTCGAGTTGCTGATACAGATGTTGTTGCAGCTGCAGGTCTGATGTTATGACGCTGCCTTTCTTCGGAAGTACGAGCCAGGGGTGCAGATGGCTTCGCCCGTTCGCCGTCCTTAGCTGGGGGTTGATCCCTCCTTCTACGTTGGGGCGAAGCTGGTCTTGATGGTGAGACTCCCCTGGATGTTGATGATATTCCTCTGGAGGGAGAGTCCTTCTTTGTGCCGTGATGTTCTGATGACTCGATGACCTCCCCCGACGATCGATGTATGTGCTTGACAACTATCAAGCCGGGTTGGGTCTTCAAGCGGACATCACGGCTAGACTCATGCGTGGAAGAGCTTGGTGGATGAGCTCTATGCCTTTTTGGGATCCTGTTCTTCTTTGGATCCCGATGTAGAAGATGCCGATACAACCACTCTTCAGGGAAGACGACGTCCGCTTCTCGCCAGGTGTCCTCCACCCAGCGCCAGTGATTTCGCTGAACAGCCAGCTGGTATTGGCGGATCAGCATCCTCTCCTTTCGGTGGTAAGGGACGTTGGCCATACCGATCCCGTACACTAACCTCTTGGGCGGCAGGAGGATCCGGTCCTGGTCCTGGTCCTCCGGTCCTCCACCTCAGCCCAAGATAGGTTACGGGTCTCACCCCCACGATGTCGCCGGGAGTGCTCCATTGTTTCTGTGAAAAGAGAAGTAATTCGGAGTGCATGTTAGTTACACCTTAATGTTTTGCCAATTTGCGTGCATGCCGGGTGTTCTTACCTGCAGTTTTGACATGTAAAGATGTCATGTGTCTTTACATCCTTTGGTGTAACATTCACACATGCTCCGTGGAACCATTCATAGCAAAAGTCACAGGTAGGGTGTGAGCGTAGCAATGATGATTCCTGGACCTTTCCAAGGCGAACAAAGTTTGGGACACGTCCCTTTGGCGGATCCTGCGTCCAGCAGATAGATAGGATCACCAGCTTCATAGGAGTGCATTTTCACCCGAAGGTCGTAATCTCTTTTCATCAGTTATTGTGTTGTAGAAATGTTGGACAGGCCACCTGGATCCCAAGGCCAGTCCCTCTCGTCTCTCATTGTCCCTTTTTCGGCCACCCCTGTAACTGGAGTACTGTATCCTGTTGGTCTTTGTATCTTTGGTACTCCAGTTCCGTTTAGCCCACTTACCAGCTGAGCTTTAGGGTTCCTACCTTTAGGACTGCCAGTTGGTAATCGGACAACATCATCCACAACAACCTCTGGTACAGGCTTGTTATCTGTGTAGGTGAAAGAAACTTCTGACTCGTTTGCCAATGGAACATGTGAGTTTGCTTGTTCGTTATTCAATGTGTCACTTACCTCCATGGCATGTTCGGTGTTGTCCCTTGTGTCCTCTTGCTCTTTGGAATTCGCCTCTGCCAGTGAAGCTTCCGAAATTTGATGTTGAACATTTGTTGTTGCTTCCTTGGCTTGCTCGGTTTCATCCCTTGCATCAGAGCTTGGAGGTACTTCAGTGGTCGGTCTGTCTTTATTACCTGGTGTCACCCCTGTAGAGGTTGGTGACACACTTTTCTCACAGACTTTTTCCAGCTCACTAGGTGGTGTTGTTTCGGTGAAACTCTTTTCTTCCTTAGAAGCGTTGAGGCCCTTGGTATCGCTATGGGCCAAACTCAGGCCTCCAGGCTTGACCCTTTGGTGTTTAACAGCTTGGACAATGTTTTCTTTTCAGGTGCTTCTGCCCTCTTTGGACTTTGGTGTGGGCAGTCCCTTTTGAAATGTCCAATTTCTCCGCAACCATAGCAGCCTCGATTCCTTGGAGATGGTGATCGGCTTCTAGGAGCTTGTTTTTGACTTACCACCTTTGTTAGTTCTGCTAATTGGGACGTTACTGTCTGTAGTGTCGCACTCATAGCAGACATCTGGGTTTCCATGCGTGACATCCTCCCCTCCATTGCACTTGTTCCATCTGTCTTACTAGCTTGGAACTTCATGCGTTGTTCTGGAGAAGGTGACCTCCTTCGTTCTTGGTCATATCGGGATGTTGACCGCACTTCATAAATGTCCCTCGTCCGGTCTGGCTCTGGACTAACAAACCGCACTTCTCTTCTGCTGGTTCTGGCACAAAATATTTCTCTATGGTTGTATTGGTACCATTTGATACTGTCCAAGGCTGTCTCGATGCTCGCAGGTCTTTGGTTGGCTACCGACTCACCTGCTTCACGGTCGTAACATCCTTGACAGAACTTCATTACAGCCTGTTGCTCCAAGGTAGCGTCACTGTAATCCTGGAAGGCACGTGCTGCAAGAGAATATACCCTACCTGCCCATTCTTCTAAAGTTTCGTCTGGATGTTGTCTTGACTGGGCGAATTGAAGCTGGGTCGATTCGGGAAGATCTCGTGAACCGAATCGCTTCTCCATCTTCTTTATCAGCTCATGGTAGCTGATCTCCTCATTACGCTCGGTGATCATGGTGTAATAATCACTTGCCTTGCCATCCAGACACCAGCACAGATAATTTTTGCAGTCACTGAAGGACAGGTCTTGCGTCTCAGCAAACTTGGTGAACTTCAGCTGAAACGCTCGCCAATTACCAGACCCATCATATACCAAAGTCTTGGGCACTGATACGGGGATAGATGGTCGATATTGATCTGTCCTTCTACGACGCTGGTAGTATGCTGGCTCCCTTGGTACTTCTGTCTCATAGCCCCCATAATACTCTCCAGTAGTTGGAGGATATCGGTCGGGTGTCGGCTGATGAGACATTGGAAACTCCCGATGGTCTGGTGGATAATCACCGAAATCTGACCTCTCTTGCCATCTCCGACTTGCATAACGTTTACGCCAACTCTCCCTCCGGAAGGTCTGATACCTACCTGTGGAAGTTCCCGCCATGTACGTCTTCGGGTAGCTTCATGATGTTGGGTCAGTTTATCTACCCTATCCATCCACTCTTCCATGCTGTCTTTCATACTCCCTTTGGATTCACTGTCCAATTCCCCCTGAGTAGGTGGGATTATGGCATGTGGTGAAGATTGGTGTTTCCGTTTAGTTTCGAAAACGGCCATCTCCATAAATTTATCTGAAGGGGTGAACTTCGGTATGGAGCAGACCATTTCATATGTGATCTTACCGTATTTCTGACGCAATTTGTCTATCTTCTTTGCAATCTTTCTTCCAACACCAGGTAAGTATTCCAGGTCTTCAACGGTGCAGGTGTTTAGATCAATCTTCATGATTGCGCCAGATGCAATATTTAACTCCAAATATAAAGTTACAGATCAGTACTCTATTTCACACAAATAATATGCGTAATGCCAACAATAATTGCCTGGCAATGATTTGTGTTGTTTTATTAAATTACACACCAGTATTCTATTTCAACAGAAACAAAAATATGCGTAATGCCAACAATAATTGCCTGGCAAAAGCTTGTGTTGTTCTATCGTTGAACTGGTGCTAATAATAAAAACGTTTATTACCCGCAGTACAGTACAGAGTAATAAAGAAAGATGATTTAAAATACTCAAATATTACCCGAAATGGAATACAGGGCAATATATAGATTATAGTAATTGGCACTGTAAAATACAATTACTCGCAATAAAATACAGAGTAACAATAATGTAATACTGTCGGAGTGTTACTCAAATTTCCCACAATATGTCAGCAAAATGTTACGTGACTTTGCAGAGAAATTGACTGAAAGTGCTTTCTTTATTCAATAAAATGCACAATAGCTAGGTCGGAACACAACAAAAATTCAGTTCTTTATAAAACGACCTTTTAAAAATGTCTTGAAATTCGAAAATAAAAAAGGTGTTTTACAACAAAAACGGGAAACGAGGCACAAAAATACAGAGTGTACAAAAATACAAAAAACGATGTCTCGAAAGAATGGACACGAGACACGGAAAGGGAAAAATAAATGTCCCTTAAAATGACCAAAGAACTGTGCGTCACCGGTCTATAATTGATGTTTCGTGAGCACAGAATGAAAAAAGAACTTGAGATGTTAATGTTCCCCTATTACGCTATTTTTTGCACCACTGAATGGTAGAATTCCGAAACTGGTGGTGAATATTTCGTTGACCGCACAAAAATGCGCAGTGCAAACGTGGTGTGCGTAATTCGCTATTGTCAGCAAGAAAAAGGTGCGAGGAAATCTGGCTGCCACCACAGAAATACCACACAAAAATTTCCCGCCAACAATTTATTTCACCCAAAAATGAGCGAATGAACTTACACCCAGATGAAGAAACTTACTTAAAACAGTTACAGCGAGGTTGCCTTCCCCTGTTCCGTCGCAAGCTTTACTGCAACACCTGGAAGCTTGTTCTTGATTTTCTCTTAGCCGCCACTAGCTTCTAAGTCTCTCACCCGAAGAAACTGTGCTACAGCTAATTTATTTGGCGCAAGTGTTGAAATCAAAAGAGCACTTGGGCGTCCCAACTCTACTCGTAAAACTTTCCAAGCACTTTGGCGTATTCTACCTACTCGTATACTCATACTTTCAATTATGAATATGCCACGTAACTCTACTCGTATCACTTTCAAGTGGAAGGCCACGTCACGAGTTTTTCCGTGAGGTACTCCGACTTCTACTTAGAGAAATAAAACTCTAAGTTTTCTCGCCTTTTCCCACAAAGGTTCGGAAAAGTCGCAGTGCCAATTATAGTGTTACCCAGTGTATTAAACTCGGTGGACTTAACCAGTCTTTGTCGTACTGGGTGGTCCGCAGAAGGCTTTACGTAAGGACGTCTGCTCTCTTCAGCGGTGTATATCGTTCTGCTGTTGGTGAGGGGAAATGCGTAATGTACATGCGAGGCTTGGCATTCCATGAATACAACGGCGGCGCAGCACCTGTGCAGGAGGGCGCCGCCAACGGCCGAAAGCCCGCATTTCACTACAGTTTATTATGGAAATGTAACCTTCAAAATGACCTAACATTCTCACAATGGCACTAGTTTATAAAGACAAATTTTCATTATGTAAATGTGACCTTCACATTGGCAAAGACTTATAGAACGACGCTTACGAATGCGATGGTTTGTTATGGAAATATGACCTTCAAAAATGACGCTCACAAAGACGATAGTTTATTATGGAAATATGACCTTCAAAATAACACTTACATTCTCACAATGGCACTAGTTTATTATGCACATCTAACCTTTACAGTGCAAATGTGACTTGTAAAATTAATCCCAAATATGCTACATGATAAGAAAATGTTTTCTTTTGGCATAACCCACCCCAAAAAAGCTATCTCAATTTAAAATATCGCTCACCAATATGCCAATTTATTTAGTTTATACTGGTCGCATAACCCTTCAAATGACTCCGTCCTCGAACGTACCACAGATCGGATGTACGTCCATACTCCGTCTCGCTGTCTCTCTTTGCGGGAATAGATTGTTTGTGGTACGTCCATACTCGTAGCGATATACAAATATAGGAGAGCATGGGATCTTCTAAGCTTCAGCATCTTGATGTGTCACGCTGTACTTTGCTTTGTAGCGTGGTATTTATCGAAATACCGGGTATGTTTATATTTTACAGCTTTTATCGCGGTCCCTAGAGGGGCTGCTGTGCTTTTATGATGAATTTGGACAAATTTTGAACAAGAACATCTACCTGTTCCGTCTTTTTTATCTGCCTGTTACAGCAATCGAATCAAGATTGTTGGTCATATTTAGTTTTTCTACCTTTCAATTATGTGTCGATAGCGTTCAAAAAGTCTTCGTACGTGACAGATCGAAAAGGGTATAATGGCTAGTTGTGATATTAGGCGAAGGAAGACTTTGAAAATGTGTATAAAACCTGCAGCATATAAATGTCCTAGACCAAATGGTAATCTTAGAAACACTACAATTCGCACCAATTATTATAGGCTGCAAGTGTCGATGTTGGCCTAGTAGAGCAGTTCACGGTTACAGGTTTGTTACTAAATATAGCTATACGCTCGCGACATCGGACACTGCTGCTTGATGCAAACAAACTTTATCAATGTTGCATATACATGGCTGTTTTTGCAGCTTGTACTCTGAGTCGTGAACATGTTTTTTAGTATCCACTGTTACACTAGCAGTCGCCTACTAAGAAGTATTTCCATCATCTTTGCATACGTAATTTTCACAAGCGTAATCTAAAACTGCGGATTAATATTTATATTTGCATATTCATGAAGAACGATGACGTAAACTCTGTACAGCCTCATTGGAAATGTCATTGGGCCTTGGCGTCACGATTAGAATTTTAGTTATGCCGTTGGAAAACCTGTCACCGTAATCGTAAGAAATTTCAAACAAGTACTAGCAATTAAAAGACACAAAGTGGTCGTCCAGAACTTTACATGAAAATTCCTAATCCGAAAGATGCGTTGAAGTCGAGTACCTGATCCACCTCAGTTTGAAAGTAGAACAACTAAGGGCTTACTGGGCATATACGCAATGAGACAATTTCACTTGTTTCGGAGACGATATCTATGAGATAATTTCAACTCTTTTCAATTGCAGGAACGTTTCGGTAGGATAAAAAATGAAATTACGAAATGTGTTTACAGTTTTATATGTCTTCTCATCACCATGCACCATAGACTTTGACAATCGTATCGCTTTTGCCGTCTAAGACGTCACCAGGGACTTTTGGCGGGTTACCTACACAGGATACAGTCGAGGTGTCTGTTTCCCATTGTTTCCTTTGCTTTTAGACTTGTTGGGTAATCAGGCTTTCCCAACTTTGGTGAACTAGAACTTGTCTCGTTAGTACTTATGGTATATGAATATTCATAATTATGTCGCCTATATGTCTGGCATTTCTACTGCTAAAACAATTTTATTACGATCATGACTCAGTAGAGTCTCCGAATTCGAGTGTTCAACATGTCTCGTTCGATGCACCTGAAAGTAAACTCTGAACAAGAACACGCTATTCGTGGTTTGTTCGCCCATTACAGTTGGGAGCTTCAAGAAGAGTTCGAGGGCAATTGCCATGACAACATCGTCGCCGACAGTCTTCTGAATGACAGTGGCATTACAACCGATGTAGTAGCAGTCCCAAGGGACTCTAACTGCAGCGAATGTGAGTCCTGTCTGTGTCAGCCTTGCGTCACGACATCCTGGCAAGAGTGGCTTGGTGAGGGTCAGAGACCAAGCGTCCTAAATGCCGGCGTCAGGAAGCGCATTTACAAGAAGTATTGGACAATGTTGGACAGAAGAGGCGCTTGGAAAAACGACCTATACTTGTCCAAAAAAGCTGAGCTGATGCAGGCAGATGGGGTTGTTGTCACGAAACGGCAAGTAATGCCCGATTGCGTGTTGAAACAAGTGCGGTCACTGTATCCAAACCTGCCTAACCAGCCATACAGTGGCCATCGGTGGATGTAGGTGGCATAAGTTCATAGCGTGTGTAATCTGCACACACAAACCAAACGGCCCTTTTCAGGGCCACCAATTTTTCAAGAAAGGGAACTACCGTATATTGATTGTGTCGTTTTAGATCGTGTTCCAAGCACTGCGCCTCCTGGTTCCGTTCACCCAGCCCGGCCCCGCGTACGACACTGTGTGCCCGGCGTTGGGTACACGGCCTCCGTATAACTAGCTCTGCATGGCAGGGCTGTGTGTTACCGGCGTTATACGGCCTCCCACCACAGGCCGTATAACGGCGGTAACACACAGCCCTGCCATGCATAGCTACCGTATAACCAACACCACGAACACAAAGCGTCGTAGGCACTGCAAAAACAAGTTGAACATTCATTGCTACATCTTCGACTCTAAAACAAGACCGCAAATGCATTTGCAGCCCAGTACTAGTGCTACTACGACTTTCCTCGCTAAGGTATGGCCCTAGCTGTCACGGTAGATACGCTCTTGGTTTACTTTTTGTAATCGATCTTGTGTGCACAACAAATGTTTGCGCATTTGCAGCTTTGCGCGTCCCTCGGTGACTGACAGCTGTTTGAAACTAGTAACGACCGTTTTTAGCGAACGCGTCTGACTGTCCTGACATTGATTTTCCCTAAAAATCGTCGCCATGTCGAAGAATTACGCTATGTCTGGTTTATCATTTTGTGGCCATTATGTTTACAGTACAGTAGGAGCTGTTACAATGTCAGTAAGGTTTGCTTGAGACTCATTTTCGGTGATTTTCGCGGAGCGGCCTGCCTAGCTGTTGCAAGTTGTCACACAAGCACCATGATGAATTTCCAATGAGGTAGGGGGCCTTTTATACCCCGCACACCGGTTTAAGCTCTGTCTATTCGCCACTAA
This sequence comes from Ptychodera flava, assembly GCF_041260155.1. Taxonomy (NCBI): domain Eukaryota; kingdom Metazoa; phylum Hemichordata; class Enteropneusta; family Ptychoderidae; genus Ptychodera; species Ptychodera flava. The sequence goes on from NC_091937.1 coordinate 43,782,758, forward strand.
GTCTACGCTATGCCAAGTCACAACAATCCACCGTTTCCTCAAAGTACCGCTAAGCCAAGTGACTTTCACCGCTTTGCTCCCTTCCTTGCTTTCTTGACTCAGGTTTCAGCCTCATTTGGATGCACCACGGCAGCACATGTCCACCTTCGAGACCACCAAAGTCAGACTCTGGGCAGGTGGTCCAGTGACTGTGACCTTACTTATATTCGGACACCAAAAGCCTGCTTCGTCATGCATCTTTAAGCTTTGACTACGCCATAGCTATTTAGTAGCCACTTTGATAGCCACTTTCTTTTTGCTCTTGTACCTCATACGCACCTTTCAAACCTGTCGGGACTGTGCAGGGCCACCTGCAACCAACATACCATGCAGGGCCACTTGCCACCCACACACCATTCAGAAGCATTCCATGCTGGGGCTGCACAGGGGCACCTGTCCCCCCAGATCATTACTCCCCCTGAGCCCATCGTCGTACACCACGCCCTCTTCGGCGAGTCTTATCACCCAACGCAGAAAAGGCCGTGGTATCACTGGCCACGTTTAGCGTTCACGCATTGCTGCAAGGCTCTATGATAGTCGAGGAAAAACCTACGAGCCAATCAGATTGCCCGTTACAGAGCTGATCTTGGTGCTTACCACCACACAGCGTTCACTGTCGACGAAGAGCGCGCAATGTGTAAATGTTTAATGTTTTTGGACTCAACCGCTCTATTCACACCAAAAAGACGCCATTGATAATTATTTTACAAGGAAAAGATGGGTTTCTTTGCACAAGGACCAGCGGTGGCAAGTCTGTATGGTACCAGGCATGGCAGGCCGTCCGGCCCATCGTGTTTCACGGGCGTTATATCGAAGGGTATCGCATAACTGGAGCAGCTGGCCCCACGCCTCGCTATGCACAGTGTCCGACCCAGACGTAGAACAACACCGCTGTGTAAAACCCGTTGGTCAAAACTATTGATCATAAATTTACTTTACCACAAGTTATGTATAAACGTTTATGTATCGATCTCTTCATTAAGGTTCACACTGAAAGCTTTCTTATCGTGCTGTGGGTATACATGGAGCTAGAAACGTATGAATGGTATATTGGGCCCTTTCATTCGAGCTGGTGCTCCGCGATACAAATCACAAATGTACGCTAGGCTCCCGATCGTCTCAACACTGCCGAAATCACAGATCTCGGGAAATTGCGTAGTTGTTCAAGTCTGATTATGTTTCATTAATTCATCACAAAAGTTACGCTTACAACGGAATCAAACCAAGAGAGGTTTAGTCTGTTCCATGTGTTGCAGTTCAGCGGGTACGAACACGTATAAGCTTATGCGTACACTCGCTCAGTGTGACCTGGTGACAATTTTCGGACAGGGTATAGTGAATTTCGCCCAAAGCCGTTTCACAAATAACGAGCAGTACGAAATCTTATTACCATACCCTTCGAAACTTTATTGTGTTTATCCTAAAACTGTTAACAGGACGGAAGTGGTATTTGGGGGGTCAAAGTTGCCAAATTGTTGACTCCATAGTGAGTGCGTAGTAATCGGACGTCGTATTTGGAATGTGATTATAGGGGCTAAATATTGATATTTTGAAACTTCAAACCCTCGTTTTTCAATTTCGATGTGTTGAGAAAACTGTTTGTAAAAATTTTGTGATAAATTAGTTACGTTCAACCCATGGACGACGCAACTATATTTCGACGTGTATGGTGCTTACATCGGATATGGGCTGTCTCTGTGTGTTGCTTTAGATCGTACGGTGTGTTAACTTCGCGAAGTTTTATAGCGCCCGAAATAGCTTCTACCGAAAAAAACTAACTATTCAAAACAGGACAGCAGCGTCACCTGACATAATATGCGGTATCATGAATTGTAAAATGCTATCAATACGGAGCAAAGTGAGTACAACGAACAGCATGTCTTTGAATGTCCAACCGAGATCGTCCGAAAATAGTCACACTGAGTGTACGGGGACGACCTTGCAGTGGGACCGGGTAGGGTTCGTTGATGGCTGTAGTCTGTGTACCTATCGAAGCCATAGTATTCACATGGTGTCGCCGTTGCTCTCGATCATGACAGAAAAACAGTCAAAATTTTGAAAGCTGGCGGATTTAATGCAACATATATCGGAAGAGGTGCAACACAACCAGAGGATCTCAGGCCCTGAAAGCTCGATTGTGTACACACAGACAATGACGAGCTTACGACCCGACATGACTTTGTAAAACGTATTCGTGATTGGCTAATTCTGATGATATGTTCTCATGAATAATTAATTAACCCCCATTCATACTTCCGCAGTTTCCCGGCGTAATCTGCCAGAGCTTGATTTTTGCGTAGGTCAGCGGAGCGGAAATTATTGCTCTGGCCTGCGAGAATGCCTGAGCCATACCACCAGCCACTCGGGCCCGGAGTCCCAATATTCCATCTCCAGCAGAGCGAGTAAGCTCTGTCTGTGGAACAGCCGCCATTGCACCCCTCATGCTGGGGCCGCACAGGGGCACCTGTCCCCCCAGCCCCCCGAGCCGTGCTGCAGCCCCTTGGGCATCACCCCTATTGCACAAACACTAAACATCGTTGCACCCTCATGCTGGGGCCGCACAGGGGCACCTGTCCCCCCAGCCCCCCGAGCCGTGCTGCAGCCCCTCGGGCTGTGAGCCCATAACTCCCCCCGAGCCGTTCTGTAGCCAACTGGGCTGTCACCCCATACTTTCATTACACACGCACCAGCCGCCATTGCACCCCTCATGCTGGGGCCGCACAGGGGCACCTGTCCCCCCAGCTGCAGCTCCTCGGGCCGGGAGCCCTAGCTCCCCCCCGATCCGTGCTGCCGCCCCTCGGGGCTCTTATCCCATACTCTCATCTCGAACCAAGCGAGTCAACTTGGTCTCGAGCGTCACCCCCCATTGCACAAACACCTAACATCATTGCACCCTCATGCTGGGGCCGCACAGGGGCACCTGTCCCCCAGATCATAACTCCCCCCGAGCTGTGCTGCAGCCCCTCGGGCCCAGAGCCCATAACTCCCCCTGAGCCGTGCTGCTGCCCCTTGGGCCATGAGTCCCATCCTCTCATCTTGAACCAAGCGAGTCAACTTGGTTTTGAGCGTCACCAATCCACACTCCATACATATATACATACATACATACAGACACTTTCATGGGGGTCTCTCCGTCCAGTCTGTCCAACTGTCCTCCGCTTGGGCTGTCCATTGCATGTACCCCCACTCAAGAAGGTGGTCTCCACCGGCCTGGTGGAACCACTTTCACTTTCGGCTTTCAAAAGGTCTGCAAACACAACTTTGCAACCCAAACCTTTGCCCCGGAAGCAGACTGGCGGAGATCCCTCACCCAATCTTCGAGTTATTTTGTACTTAGTCATGACATAGTTTTTGCCTAGTTTTTTACTTTCTTATTTTTGCTTGACATTTTACTTTCCGTAGTTAGGTTATCACTGCTTTGTATTTGTCCACCGTTGCATATTAAATTTCCTTGAACGCCATATTCTGTTTAGCGGTGTGTGCTTACAAATATCTGTCTGTGAAACATTGATCAATTGTAATTGGTGTACTAATTGTTCATTTTCTTCCTATCTTTAGGAGATACCCAGTTCTATTGCAAGGTGAAACTTCAGTTGGAAAGAAGTCTTGTCAGTTCGCTTGCCAAAGCCACTGGCAACCACTGTGTCAGAGTCAACAATCATGAACACACCGACTTGCAGGAGTGTGTTGGGTTCTATGCTGCTGATGAGACTGGCAAATTGGTTTTCAAGAAGGTAGTGCTTTTTTCTTGTTTTTATTTTATGGCTTTTCCAGTTTTAAAATCTGAACACATGTTCAAAATTAGAATTAGCACTTAAGTGTTCCATATCTTATCATGTCCATCATATTCCTTGGTGTGCATCCAACCTATGGCTGATAATGCAAACTTGAAAAATATATGTATACACATAGAACCTCACCCAATTCATAAATCTGCACCATCACTAATTTAACATGGTGTGTCTGTTACAGTGACATTTACCTGATAACCATTTTAACTTTATGCAAATATTTCTCTTTACACCAGGTGTGCTTGTTTCTGCCATGCGTAAAGGTCACTGGATTATTCTGGATGAATTAAACCTTGCTCCAACTGATGTTTTAGAAGCCCTCAATCGTGTAGGTTGCACTTTTTAAAAAAAATGATCTATCTAAGCTATGTGTGTGCTTTGTTGTTTGAAACTCTGATTCAAGTGCTCTGTGGCAACTGACTCAAAACAAGAAAAGGACTTTAAATTAATTATGGAATGATGATTTGGAAATGTATCAGAGGTGTTAGTGGAGTTGATTATAAAATAATCTTTTAATGATTTCAAACAAACTTTTAGAGGTACTCTGACAATCAGTGTTTTCTCAACAATTTCAGATCTGGTACAAGTTTTTCTGTAACTGTACTTTTTATCCTTATTCATCATTACCATAGTAGGAAAAAAGGTTGACTAAAATTTGGTGGCCACAGGATTTAATCTGTGATTGCTTTATCACCATAATATGATAAATTGCAAATCAAAGTTTGATAATGTGCCACAAAAAATGGGAGAATGTTTTTTATCTTCATTTGACTTTCTTTAAAATATTCACTATTGACATGGTTCTTCTTACCGTTGTCATCGTCTTAACAGCTTCTTGATGACAACAGAGAGCTGTTTATTCCAGAAACTCAAGAGACTGTGAAAGCACACAAGAGATTCATGCTTTTTGCAACTCAGAATCCGCCGGGACTGTACGACGGAAGAAAGGTAGGCTTAAACTTTCCTGTGAAATTTATAACCAGACATTTATTTTTGACCAGGTGTGTATAGGAAAAGCAAGTAAACAAGTAAATACATGTAGTCAGGTTGGTACAGAGTTATATGAATAGGCACACTTTAATTTTGGGTAATTAGATGTAAATTTTGTGAATGTTTAATATTGTTATTACCACTTTCGTTTATAATGCCAACTCTTCTCTTTTTCTGATCTTCAAAGCATATTTAAATACACAGCGTTCAGCTTGTCAACTCAGCCTGTACGTGTGTAAACAGCATTCTTATTGTTGACAAGTGAATTCTGGTCCACACTAGAATTCATGTTGACAAGAACACTGCAGTTTACATATATTGACACTGACTTGACAAGGAAATAGTAGGTGTTTAGACATGCCTTGGGAAGTAGAACAAGAACTGGCGATCGACGTACAATAAAAAATTGTCTACTCCTTTTGTCGATAAATATTTGTAAAAAAACTGTGAAAGTTACAGATACTGGCCCGTTAATGTGCAAAAATACATATTTTACCACAGTTTCTTTTTACCAGACTCTTGAACAATATGCTTCCAAGAGCGGCAAAATTGGTACCCTCTTTCTGCCAATCCGATGATTGACATGAAAATCATATGTCAGGGGACCGACCCTATCCCACAGGGCAACCATTAATACGGGTGTAAAGAGACAAAATTTTGCCTGAATTTCTGTTGGCTGAAGCCATATTATGTATACAGTGACATATTTAGTAACCAACCTTTGATGCCAACAAGTTCTGGTTAATTTCTGTTCAATGTCAATTTACCTGTATACATCCATTTTCTGCTTTGCGCAAGAGTCATCTAAAATTTGTGTATCATGCCAGAACAATTGACAACTTATGACCCTGTGGAGATGATCGGTTTTTTACATATTGACTCCCTTCCTCTAAACTTAGGTTTTGTCCAGAGCCTTCAGAAATTGATTTGTAGAGCTTCACTTTGATGAGATACCAAGCAGAGAGTTTGAAACCATACTCCATCAGAGATGTGAAATACCTTTGTCTTACTGTAAAAGAATGGTTTCTGCTATGTTAGATCTGCAGGTATGTATAAGCAGTCTTGATAGTACCCAGTTATACATTACATTTCATTTACTTTTCAGTCATACCTTACTTTTCAAGAATGTCAAAATCTTGAAATATTTGGAAACAGCATCGTTCACCTTTGACCTGCATGTTTTCATCACAGACTTCACTTTGCGCATAGAAGAGCTAAGTCTTGGTGATAGTAAGTGGTGTCTGGTCATTTTTAGAACCCCACTTCCAGTCTCATGTTGTAATTTCAACTTTCTTCTGATATCAAGACTAATCCATTCATAAACTTTTTTCATGCAGAGCCATACATAATATTGATTATGAAATAGGACAGATTCTCATCAAGCAGATTTTTATACAATCCTTCATTTCAATTGAAAGTCAGATCTATCAACCATTGCAATTGGAATTTAGATACACCCATCGATGTGTATTCCTTAACCCTTTGCAGTCCAGAGCGCCCTCAAACGCCCTATGGGGGTGCGGCCAAAGCGCCCGAAAGCGCCCGAACATTCCAGACTTCCGGGTCGATTTGAAAATGCGGGAAACGTAACGGTTTTCCGTGATGAACGTATCATCATTTTCTGATGACGTACTAAGCAAATGTTAGGCTACATTTTCCCGCTCATAAATATACAGGTTGCCATTAAAAGTTTTTGCACAAAATCGATCGATGTTTTCTCAGACGCGTCGCTAAGTTTGAATTTTAAATTTTTGTTTACGTCCTGCCGTAGCGTCAACCCTCACTGAAAAATCGCGGATGTCGGTCGCTCGAATACCTAAATCATGAGAATTTTCCTTGACAATGACGAAAAGGAGGAATTTGAAGGCTTTTCAGACGTAGACACAGTGAGTGACATAGACGTTGGCGAGATCGATGCAGGGCTACGGCAAATACTCCAGTTTTAGGACTTCAAACTGTAACCGGAAGCGCCCGATATCTTGCGTGAGATCCATCATCGTCACATAGTATAAAATTTCGATCTTCCGAATTTTCTGGTCGCTGAATCTGGCCCTTAGCATCGTTTAGGTGTCGGAGCTATCCGGTAGATTATTTTTTCTGTTGATTCTGTTTTCAAAACGTAGAAACAGTGAGTGACATTGACGTAGGTGAGATCGATGCAGCGCTACGGGCAAGTACATGCTGCATGCAAACTATAACCGGAAGCGCCCGATAAATAGTGTGAGATCTCACAGGGTCGCCTCGTGGTACAAAATTTCGATCTTCTGAATTTTCTGGTCGCTGAATCTGTTTCTTATTATAGTTTAGGCATCGGAGCTCAGCTGTTAGATTATTTTTTTTGTTAATTCCGCCGCCTTTCCGTCAACAAGTTGTTGATGAAATCAACCACTACGCGACTCTGTGTCGATGGCCCGGCGCCGACGTAAACCAGTACTGGTATGAGACGAAGGTTGATGAAATGCGGGTGTTCATAGCAAAATATTTTGATCGAAATTCACACCATGCCAGATGTAAATGACTACTGGTCAACAGACGACAGATTACAAGTACCGGGGATCGCAAAAGTAATGCCAAAGAACCGATATCAGAAGTATTTTCATGTCAATGATAATGAACTCGATGTGCCCACCGGTGACCTCAACCGTGCATGATCGTACGTTCAAAGTTCGACCTCATCTTGACCTCAGACGTTCAATTTTCTTTTCCCGCAAATTACGGTCATTTCGCCAGCTGTCGATTGATTAGGCTATAATAAAATTCAAAGGCCATATGATGCAGTACATGCAAGCCAAGCCAGTCAAGTAGTATTTCAAAGTTTAGATGCTTACTTTTCCCTTAGCGGATACTGTCTGAGCTTCGATCCCCAGAATTTATTGGAAAGAAAGGCGGACGTACACGGTACAGGCGCCAAAAAGAGAACTATCGTACCCTCATTTTTTGAATTAAAGACACTTTATAAATAAATACTTTTATTTTGTTGTAAATTTGATAATTTTGTGTTCGATATTACTTTTACTTTATAATACGTTTAAAAATGATGCAAACATTTCCTCAATGTGCCATGAAATTTGCACAAGCTGGTTGATGATATATAATAATATGTACGGCAAATTCTCGTCTCTATGATGCTACAACAATTGCAAAATTAGAAAAACATTGATTTTCAAAATAACATCATGTAAAAAAAGAAGAAATACTCAAATTATGTGTTTTGTTTATTTTTATTTCATCTGGGACTTCTTACCTGAAAAGGAAAGTGTAAAACTGCGCAATAAATCGGCTGCCAGCTTCATTTGATGAGGAAAAGTGTCAAGAAATTTTCTTGAATTCCCCATAAGCAATATATCATTGGAAAGGAAATTTTATAAGCTTTAAAATAATTTCAGGTTGCTGTAGTCAGTTTTGAGCCACTTTTTACAAATTTGGAATAAACAATACACTGTTAATGATAACAGAATATTTTAATTTTTGAGTGGGGAGTTCTGGTCTCCACTGTACATTGTTATGCAAATGAGCTTGGCTGCAAAGGGTTAAGCATATTGAAACATCCCTCTATTTAGCTTGTCAACACAGCCTCTATACATGTAAAATGCACTGTTATTTACATTTGAATTCTAGTCTGGACCAGAATTCACTTGTCAACAAAAACAATGCAGTTTACACATGTACAGTCTAAGTTGACAAGCTGAATACTGTGCATCTTAATACATTTTGAGGAGAAGGACAAGAAACTGTAGTTAACATTAAAGACAAAAAGTATGAAAAAGTCATCAAAAGTTACAGCTATTGGCTGTTTAGGTCCATAATCATGACATCATTACTACTATCCACAAACTTACTTACAATGCAGTTTTACAGGTTTAAATTCTGTTTTGTCAAACAAAATAGTGGATGGTGAGCAGAAAAGAAATTTCAATTGAATTCAAAAACATAAATAGTGAAAAAATCATTAAAGTTACAGCCAATGGATCTTAAAATGGCATGCCACAAATTCAGATACTGCACCTATAGCCTCATATCCAGATTGTACTTTTGTTAACAATCTCCTCTCAGGCCTTCGACACGGTTTTCATACTGGCGTACGTGAAGCACCATGCATGTTTCGTGGTCTGTTCCATTCTCTACCTTTCTGAATCCTCCCGGGCTCGTATCACATCACATGACCCCCTGGGCCCAAGTCACCTGTCTGTTACAGAAAACTGAAGTACGGTACTGAAGTAAACAGCAAGTTATATAATACATGATGAGCAATGCAATATTGTCAGAGAGTTGCTATCCCCCCTTCCCATCACAAAAATATTTCTAAATACACAAGATTATTTTTATTCCTCTGTGAAAATTTGAAATAAAATGACAAGATCGTCTACTCTGCAACTCCATATTATGTCAATGCATATGCTACTAGTTTCTTGTTTGTCTTTTTGTACTTCCAGGCAAGAAGGAGGGGATCAGGTGTGTTTGCTGGCAAACAAGGCTATATCACTCTAAGAGATCTGTTTAGATGGGCTGAGAGATACAGAATGGCTAGCTTTGAGATAACTCAGATCTGAGGCCAGTTAGATACAGGGCAGTGGATGATGTAAGTACATGTGGATGACTAGGTTATTCAACTTTAGTGTATTTCAGAAGGAAAATAACATGGAACCGTACTAGAAATTAGGGAGAAAAAAGCTGCTGGTCAGAACGATCAACTCGGTCAGAAGAAAGAACTAGGGTTCTTTGTGGGATCTATTGGTCCTTCAGACCAAGAGTATATTGGCCTATGGGTTCAAAATTGAGTTCAAAGCCTTTCAGACCTGATGTAGATGAATACTGGTAAACAACTTGTCAGATTCCTCTTATCACAGAAACAAATAAATTGCTGTTTATTTTAAGTTTTGTATTGGTGCAAACAGCATAAGAGTTAAAAGAATGATAATTGTGCAATACACGATAACAGGATCTGACTCAGACTACAGTGCTGTGCATATCACAGTGCCCAGTAATAGAAACATCTGCTAAGCCACAGTAACAGAAACATCTGTTAAGCCATAATTGATCATGAAGATGCACTTCTAGACATACATTTTGTTTTGTTTTGTTTTAAACTCAATGATAGTAGAGATTAGCTGTTTGCAAGTAATTCGCCATTTTGGTGTAGGGTATCTGCCTTACATCTGAACATAATTGAACTGTCAGGGATAATATCAGAATGATTTCAAGGTGACAGGTTACTATGATAACAGCCATGTCTTGTCTTGTCTAATTGAAGATTCCCCCTGTCAGTAGAGGCACCTCTAGCTGAGTTTCAAAACGGAACATACATCACCATGCTAAAAACAGCAAGTTAAACAAGACAAACATTTACATACAACAAAAAGTTTAAAAAGCTGGCATGCAGCAAAAAACAGTCCTCCAGTCTTCACGGGGGTTTGGTCGCCACATTAGAGTGTTCGTTGATAAGTAGTAATCTTTTATGGTGCAGGCTATATGATAATAGACGGGACTGCAGCTCAAAAGCTGGAACACAGTCAATGTGGCCGCCTTTATGACTAATATAGCAGGCTGGATTAATAAACAGTTCAGACAGTCTTTCTTTAGAGTACCTGGCTGAAGCAATTATTGTATTACAGTTGAAACAAATAGAATTCTGTAGTTGTATGAAATATCTTCTGCGCACATCATCAAGGACCGGACACATAGCTACAAAGTGACATCTATCTTCGGGTCCTTGTTGACATAACGTACATGTCGGATCCACAGCATATTGATTGAAAGCTGTCCTATTTGCTTGTAAAATATAAGTACCGGTGAGTACACGAAGACGGACTCCCAATTGTCTATAAATGTCTCGGACACTGGTTGAATAGATGAAATTGACGGATTGGTTTTTGTACTGCCGAGTGGTTTTAGGGTAGGGTTAGGGTTAGGGTAGGGTTAGGGTTAGGGTTAGGGTTAGGGTTAGGGTTAGGGTTAGGGTTAGGGTTAGGGTTAGGGTTAGGGTTAGGGTTAGGGTTAGGGTTAGGGTTAGGGTTAGGGTTAGGGTTAGGGTTAGGGTTAGGGTTAGGGTTAGGGTTAGGGTTAGGGTTAGGGTTAGGGTTAGGGTTAGGGTTAGGTTAGGGTTAGGGTTAGGGTTAGGGTTAGGGTTAGGGTTAGGGTTAGGGTTAGGGTTAGGGTTAGGGTTAGGGTTGGGTTAGGGTTAGGGTTAGGGTTAGGGTTAGGGTTAGGGTTAGGGTTAGGGTTAGGGTTAGGGTTAGGGTTAGGGTTAGGGTTAGGGTTAGGGTTTAGGGTTAGGGTTAGGGTTAGGGTTAGGGTTAGGGTTAGGGTTAGGGTTAGGGTTAGGGTTAGGGTTAGGGTTAGGGTTAGGGTTAGGGTTAGGGTTAGGGTTAGGGTTAGGGTTAGGGTTAGGGTTAGGGTTAGGGTTAGGGTTAGGGTTAGGGTTAGGGTTAGGGTTAGGGTTAGGGTTAGGGTTAGGTTAGGGTTAGGGTTAGGGTTAGGGTTAGGGTTAGGGTTAGGGTTAGGGTTAGGGTTAGGGTTAGGGTTAGGGTTAGGGTTAGGGTTAGGGTTAGGGTTAGGGTTAGGGTTAGGGTTAGGGTTAGGGTTAGGGTTAGGGTTAGGGTTAGGGTTAGGGTTAGGGTTAGGGTTAGGGTTAGGGTTAGGGTTAGGGTTAGGGTTAGGGTTAGGGTTAGGGTTAGGGTTAGGGTTAGGGTTAGGGTTAGGGTTAGGGTTAGGGTTAGGGTTAGGGTTAGGGTAGGGTTAGGGTTAGGGTTAGGGTTAGGGTTAGGGTTAGGGTTAGGGTTAGGGTTAGGGTTAGGGTTAGGGTTAGGGTTAGGGTTAGGGTTAGGGTTAGGGTTAGGGTTAGGGTTAGGGTTAGGGTTAGGGTTAGAAGTCTGCGGTATTTTTTTTACCTGAGTGGTCCTTTATGTTACCTGATGGTCCCAAGTGTTACCCGAGTGGTCCCAAGTGTTACCCGACTGGTCCTAAGTGTTACTTGGAGTGGTCCTTAGTGTTACCTGAGGCTTTTTCAAAAACATGTTTTGCACTATTATTTTGTTGTTTATGATCTTTTAAACTGAGCATTTGCATAATAATAGAGTTTATTTTTCCGCACTCTGCAAAAGTAAAATTTGCTCGGAATTCGAACTAGAAGTACTTTTTTCGATTTTTTTTATTTTCTCATCGGTCCTTTTTGTTACTCAAAGATTCGACCCTATTTATGTTTTTTGGTCTATTTTGAGAACGATCAAAGAGTTTTCAATTTCCATACCTACGATTGTTAGTTTTTGTCTGCTCTATCCTAAAATACTTGATTTTTGCAAAACCACCTAAAATTACTAAAGTTATTACAAATTTTCTCTGCAATAGGATTTGTGTGGGACATCGCCCCCACACGAAATTCTTTCGTTTTTATTTTTGTTTAAGCTAATAAAATCATAATTAACATTTTTATTTCAATTTTTTTGCGGAAACATCCCAAGAATCAAGTATTCTTCCTGCTTACAAAGACCGGCTGCAGAAAGACGCTTCCATCATAGAGATCTGAGTTTTTCACATTTTCGGTTTTATTGAAGACAAACTTTGACCTTTGCGTCCAAATTTTTTAGGATATCTTATAAATTGGTAGTTAAGGTGTTTTGTGGAATTTGAACAAGATACAAGTTCAGAAAAGTCATTGAAAACCCTACCCTAAATCCCTAAAATTAGGGTTAGGGTTTCTAACTTCCCGGTTTCCGATTGAACTCAAAATAACTTAATCAGATTGTCCTGACGCTAACTAACGTCAGTGGTGTAAAAAAACCATGGAATTCTGACGTTTTATACAAGTTTTTTGTAAAAATATATGAAAAAAATGACTCATATTGAGCCTGCACCGGTTTCTGTGAACTTTGACCTCTGACCTCAAAATTTGCATATGTTGTACATAATTACCATAGCAACAAGTGCTGCAATTTGGTTGACCTCCTAAGTCATTAAGGTTAACTTTGGACACAAACCTGAAAACACAACAAATTTTGCCCGAAAATTCGTGCACTTGTTAGGACACCAAAATTCAAGGTTCTGAAAATTCAACTTTGCATGACGGGAATGAACCAAAATTTGCTCAGTGAACTTTAATTGATACAATTTAGAGACGACGATTAAAATTTTGACTAAAATCGATCTACAAATGTAAGTTTGGTAGTACTAATTTGACAAAGTTCCGTGTTCTGTACTTTTTTCGATCTTTGACCTTTGACCTCCAAATTTGCATATTGTAAACAACAATTACTAAGTTGTCATTTTGTAAGTTTTCATTGAAATATCTTATCGTTCACGTGAACTGTGAACCTAACCCTAACAGGTAGTCAAATCACACTATCAAATTGGGGCATGTTTTCACATACCTAAATCCAAGCGACAGCCATTTTGACTTTGCATGATGGGAATGAGTTCTAACTTGTGCAGTGGCTTTATATGAATATGATAAATTAGATTTGTGTGAAAAAAATTTAAAAATCGATAGTAAAATATAAGTTCTACACGTAAAAATACCTGCATGTTTCACGTATGGCAGTTTCATTGACCTTTGACCTTTGACCTAGATTTTTAAATATTACATGTGTAATTTATCTGGCTACTATGTATACAAGTTTTGTGGCGATACTACTCATATTTGATTTTTGGCAGCCATAAACTCAACACTATACCGAAATTTCAATGAAAGTCCCTTTACCTTCGAAAATTAAGGGTTAGGTGTTTCCACTTAATATTATGGGATATATCTGAAAATGACAGGAAATGTAAGTTTAGACGTCCGGAAGGTCATATTGGTGGAAAAAGTTCGAACTTGAACATTAAGGTACTATAAAGTCCTCGCAAAGTCACATGTATGCTAGACTTGTTGACCTTTGACCTTGACCTCCATTTTTTTGGTAAGGTCGGTAGAATTTTTTTATATTTTTAGTGAAAGTTTTGAAGCTTTGGCATAACGCTAACATGAAAAACTAGGCCAAATTAAATTTTTGCCAAAGAGGTTAGGGTTATTATGCAAATTAGGTGATTCTTTCGTTTTATCCTATGTTAACCTATGGAACAAATATAGGTAAATTTGCGACCACTACAAACACACTAAATAGACTTCGATCTTCAAATTTCAACATGTTATGACAAGGCCAACATCTCTGCCTCAACATATTGAAGAACTGAGGTTATAGTTGTACAAACAAATAAACAGCAGTTGAACAAACAAAGCACTGTCAAAGCGATTTTCTCGTTTTTTCGCCGTGTTAACCTACGGGATAAAAATGTCGGATTTTAGCTAAGTTTGCGACTATTACAAACACTTCATATTTTCACTTTAAATGATGGGAGAGTGCTGAAAATGACAGGATCTGCTCATCTCTATGTAATTTAAAGAATACAAGTGCAAAAATCTAGAAATTCGAAGATTTTGTATAAGTCCGACATTACTATATTTTTTTGTCGGGTCAACCTGGTATGACCTTGAACTTTGACCTTTTTGCGTCGGACGTTTATTAATTATCAAGATCTGTATTCTCTCAACTTGTCATGAAAGTTTCGATGTCCTGCTATAACGGGAAGGGTAAAAAATCTACTTGCAACCAATGCTATGTCACCCCACTTGTGATTCTTTCGTTTTTATCCTATGTTAAACCTATGGGGCGAAAAGTCGGGTTTAGGAAAGTTTAAGGCTAGAGGACGACCACCAAAAACCTACTAAATGGCGTTCAATCTTCAAAGTGCAACCTGTTTATAAAGACCGACATCTTTACTATAACATATGAAAGATTCAGGGTTATAAATAAACAAATAAACATACTAAAGGGGAACAAACAAAGCAATGTCCAAGTAATTTTTCCATTTTTTTGCCATGTAATCCTATGGGGGAAAAATGTCGGATTTTTAGATAAGTTTGGGACCATTATTTACGTACTTAAAGTGGTTCAATTTTATAAGTGCACCCTTTTTTGTATAGACCAAGATCTCTGTTATAACATATTGACGATTTAAAGTCAAATCTGTAAAAATAAACAAATGGGCGTGGCACAAACAAAGTCCAATGGAAATGGGCTACATGTGGTCCAATGCAATAAATAAGGTATTTTGTATATAAAGTTTGAAAAATCATTTGACACACTTAACATTGTCCAATTTTAAATGTGTTTTCAGTTTTACAAAGGATTTTATCCGTACTTTATTGTAAATAATTTTCAAGCTCACTAATAAACAAGTAAACAAACAGGCGTGGCATAAACAAAGTCAGATAAACAAAAAAAGTCGAATCTTAACCAAAGTTTGTACCGGTATTTGAAACACTTAACATAAAAATATTTCAAACGTGGTTCTTGTTTCACAAAGACCAACATCTCTGCTATAGCATGTTAAAATTACGAGATGCAAACTGTACACAATAGCAAACAGCGGTTGTCGCAAAGTTTCTACTAAAATCGGTTGTGACTCAGCCTCAGGAAGCAAAAAATGGGTCAGGGTATGCTATCTTTAGGAGGTGAGGGTTAAAACTGGATGTACGTTAATTGAAAATTGGTAACCAGCTTAAGAATTGCAATAGAAGGGTCTATAATTTGCTGAGATATCAAAGTCAAAACTGCACAAATACACAAACAGGAGTGGTCTAAAGAAAGGTGACTAAACAAAGTGTATTCTACGGTCAATGCAAAAATCTGGTTTTTTGAACAAAAGTTTGCAACATTAGTTGACATACTTACTATGCTTCAATTTCTTAAGTGTTTCCTGTTTTACAAAGACAAATGTCTTGGCTATAAAATATTGAAGAACCAAAATAAAATATGCAAAAACAAACAAATGGGCGTGGTCCAAACAAAGTGCAGTCAACACGGTTTAAGTGTCATCACGTTCCAAAAGCTGACGTTTTTCATGTAAAGTTTGTCACACTGTTTGACAAACTTAACATGTATTAATCTTAAAAATGTTTACTATTTTCAAAAGACCGTAAACACACAAATAACATACCCGAGAGTCAAATTCAGAAATAAACAAACAAACAAACAGCAGCGTCTCAAACTTAGCCAAGAAAACGTGTTTTTTCGACTTTTCTTGCAAAAATCTTCTATTTCTTTTGAAACGATCTTATACGTACTTAAAATAGTCCGATTTCAAAAATGTTTCCTGTTTTGAATAGCCCAATAAACGTGCTATAACCTGCAGAAAATATGAATAAAAAACTGTACAACAAAGGAAACAGTTGTGTCACAAAATAAGTAGTTAAAACAATGGTGACTTAGACTCAATGCATGAAAAAGTAGTGTTTGGGTATTCTATATTTAGGAGCTAAATGCACCCACTTCCGGTGCAATGATTTCAAAGCAGTAACCACTTTTAGAAAGATAAGTATCAATTTGATAATATACTAGAACATCAAAGACAAAACTCAACAAATAAACAAACAACACTGCCATAAACAACGCAAAATATGCTGAGCGTATTCCAATTGACATAGAAAGTCTTGACTATTTGACCCATTTACCATCGCTTGATTTAATGAGCGATACTTGTTTTGAACAAACCAATATCTCTGCTATATCACATAGAAGAACCGTTGTCATAACTGTGCAAATAAGTAAACAAGGGAGGCACAAACAAGGCACTGTTTGCTTCAGATTTTAGCATGCAATGTCTATGGGTAACATAGAGGACCACTTCAGGTAACATAAAGGACCACTCAATGTAAGTCTATGGGTAACATAGAGGACCATTCAGGTAACATAGAGGACCACTTGAGGTAACGTAAAGGACCACTCCAGGTAACATAGAGGACCACTTGGTCCTCTATGTTACCTGGAGTGGTCCTTCTATGTTACCTGGAGTGGTCCTCTATGTTACCTAACTGGTCCTCTATGTTACCCATAGACTTACATTGAGTGGTCCTCTATGTTACCTGGAGTGGTCCTCTACGTTACTTCACTGGTCCCTTGTGTTACCCATAGACATTCATTGCAAATGAAAATTCGTGCACTTGTTAGGACACCAAAATTCAAGGTTCTGAAAATTCAACTTTGCATGACGGGAATAACTCAAAATTTGCTCAGTGAACTTCAATTGATACAATTTTGAGACGAAGATTAAAATTTTGACTAAAATCGATGTACAAATGTAAGTTTCGTAGTACTAATTTGACAAAGTTCCGTGTTCTGTACTTTTTTGATATTTGACCTTTGACCTCCAAATTTGCATATTGTAAACAACAATTACTAAGTTGTCATTTGTTACTTTTCATTGAAATATCTTATCGTTCACGTGAACTGTGAACCTAACCCTAACAGGTAGTCAAATCACACTATCAAATTCGGGCATGTTTTCACATACCTAAGTTCAAGCGACAGCCATTTTAACTTTGCATGATGGGAATGAGTTCTAACTTGTGCAGTGGCTTTATATGAATATGATAAATTAGATTTATGTGAAATAAATCTAAAAATCGATAGTAAAATATAAGTTCTACACGTAGAAATACTTGCATGTTTCACGTATGGAAGTTTCATTGACCTTTGACCTTTGACCCAGATTTTTTAATATCTCATTTGTAATTAATCTGGCTACTATGTATACAAGTTTTGTTGCGATACTACTCTTATTTGATTTTTTGCAGCCATAAACTCAACACTATACCGAAATTTCAATGAAAGTCCCTTTACCTTCGAAAATTAAGGGTTAGGTGTTTCCACTTAATATTATGGGATATATCTGAAAATGATAGGAAATGTAAGTTTAGACGTCCGGAAGGTCATATTGGTGGAAAAAATTCGAACTTGAACATTAAGGTACTATAAAGTCCTCGCAAAGTCACATGTATGCTAGACTTGTTGACCTTTGACCTTTGACCTCAATTTTTTTGTGGTAAGGTCGGTAGAATTTTTTTATTTTTAGTGAAAGTTTTGAAGCTTTGGTATAACGCTAACATGAAAAACTACATACATACATACATACACACATACATACATACATACATACATACATACATACATACATACATACATACATACATACATACATACATACATACATACATAAATATATACATACATACATACATACATACATACATACATACATACATACATACATACATACATACATACATACATACATACATACATACATACATACATACATACATACATACATACATACATACATACATACATACATACATACATACATACATACATACATACATACATACATACATACATACACACACACACATACATACTACATACATACATACATATTACACACATACTTACATACATACATACATACATACATACATAGAGACAGACAGACAGACAGACAGACAGACAGACAGACAGACAGACAGACATACATACATACATACATACATACATACATACATACATACATACATACATACATACATACATACATACATACATACATACATACATACATACATACATACATACATACATACATACATACATACATACATACATACATACATACATACATACATACATAGACACACATACATACATACCTACATACATACATACATTCATACATACATACGCACACACACACTGCTGCGCAAATAAACAAACAACAGCGGTACAAAGTAATGTCCGCATGGTACTTATTGTTTCATGTGAAAATACAACACCTTTTCTGTATGAGTTTACGATATTGTTTGACACACTTTACGTCATCTTATTTTCATAATTTTTATTGATTTAGACAGAACAATTATAACACTACATTAAATTTAAAAATACAAAATACAAAATAATCAAAGTCAACGCTGGTCTTAAACAGTTGTTTTTCCGAGGGCCACAGTAACTGGTTCCTGGTCAGTCATAGAAATCTGTGGGAAATCATAAATACAAATATATTAACCACAATACATACATACATACATACATACATACATACATACATACATACATACATACATACATACATACATACATACATACATACATACATACATACATACATACATTAGAATAATACAAAACAATACAAACTCAAATGTTTCAAACCAGTAAAATATCACCTACCCGGAAACACTAAATAGGCATGAAAGTCTATACCATTGTGCCATGACCAATATAATACTTCAGCAAATGTCTCCATGTTGAAAAACAGAATAACTGAGTTCATTTCCAAAACATCTCCATCAATAGTCTGGATGAATTCCAGTACATTTGCCAAGTCTTCCACGTCTACATGAATCATTCCGACAGGAAAGTCTCCCATTTTGGTTCACAACGCTTGAATGACATACAGAATACAAATGCAAAATTATAAGATATGTTATAACATGAACATCAAAGAACATGAACATTATAAGATTTTATAGCAAGCTGTAAAATTCAATAAAGATTGAGAAAGATAAAAAAAACGTAAGAAATAGTAGCTTTAGTACTTTTTAGTTACAGGTAATGTTTGATGTGTATTTAAGGTTGTGTACAAGCAAACTGTCATATATTTTAATATGCAATCGCAAGATGGCGGTTTCAAAACGAGCCTATATATAAAAAGCAATATTAGAACTCTTACTACAGTTTTGTCTTTCTTCTCTTACCCAGGATACATTGCATCTGTAAGAGCCTTTTTGATATGATACGATATGGTCCAGTCAATCTAAGCCAAAAAAGGGGTCAACCTAGGACTAATTGCAACAGAAATTATTTCTTCACTATGCATTTTGGAAAGGTCTTAGAAATAACATACTAAAAGTATAATAAAATCTAAGGGATGCAACAGTGCCTAATTTGCATAAATGTAAAGGGGTCATGGGTATAAAATTGTAGCTGATAGATGGTTACTACTTAAAATATGTGGCTAAACATAATTTTGATACAGTTTTTTTAGCTTGTTTACCTCGTTTTGGATGTTGATGGACATATTTTGTCGTCATAGAAATATTCCTCATTTGCATAAATCCAATATGGCCGCCACAACACTTAACTTTTCTTTGTTTTTCTCTAATTAATAACTATGTTTAAGCTACTATAAGTGCACCCTGTTTTAGAAAGACGTAGATCTCTGCTATAACATATTGACGATTTAAAGTCAAATATGTAAAAATAAACAAATGGGCGTGGCCCAAACAAAGTCCAGTGGAAATGGTCATATTCAATAACCAAGGAATTTTGCACATATAAGTTTGAAAAATCATTTGACACACTTAACATTGTCCAATTTAAAAGTGTTTTCAGTTTTACAAATGATGTGATCTATACCTTACTCTACATAAGATTCAAGCTCACCAACAAACAAAAAAACAAACAGGAGTGGTCTAAAGAAAGGCGAGTAAACAAAGTGTATTCTACGGTCAACGCAAAATCTCGCTTTTTTAACCAAAGTTTGCAACACTAATTGACATACTTATCATGCTTAATTTTTCAAGTGTTTCCTGTTTTGCAAAGTCAAATGTCTTGGCCATAATATATTGAAGAACCAAAACAAAATATGCAAAAATAAACAAATGGGCGTGGCATAAACAAAGTCTTGTGGAAATGGCCTACATGTGGTCAAATGCGAAAACCAAGTTTTAACACACCTAAATTTAAGCGACAGCCATTTTGATTTTGCATGATGGGAATGAGTTGTAACTTGTGCAGTGTCTTTATATGAATATGTTTAAATAGATTTAGGTGGAAAAAAAATACAAAATCGATAGCAAAATATAAGTTCTCTGCGTAGGTAAATTTGAATGTTTAACGAATGGCAGTTTCATTGACCTTTGACCTTTGGCATAGATTTGTTTATACAACATGTGTAATATATTTGACTTTTACATGTAGAAGTTTTGTTGCGATAATCATCACGTTTGCTAAACTGCAGGCATAAACTCAACACAATACCGAAATTTTAATGAAAGTGGCTTTACCATCGAAACTTAAGGGTTTGGTGTTTCCACTTAATATTATGGGATATATCTGAAAATAGCAGGAAATGTAAGTTTAGACGTTTGAAAGGTCATATTGGTGGATAAAATCAGAAATTGAACTTTAAGGCACTATAAAATCTTTCCAAAGTCACATATATGATAGACTTTATGAACTTTGACCTTTGACCTTTATTTTTTTTCCTGGGGTTTATAATATCATTATATAACTTGAGTGTAAGTTTTATAGCTTTGTCGTATCCCTAACATGAAAAACAATGCCGAATTTTAAACCTTGCCAGAAAGGTTAGTGTCATTATGCAAGTTAGATGATTCTTTCGTTTTATCCTATGTTAACCTATGGAGCAAAAATCCGTAAATTTGCGACTATTACAAACACTTCATATTTCATTTAAAATAATGTGAGAGTGCTGTAAATGACAGGATTTGCTCATCTATATGTAATTTAAAGAATACAAATGCAAAAAACTAGATATTCGAAGATTTTGTATAAGTCCGACATTACTATATATTAATGTCGAGTCAACCCGGTATGACCTTGACCTTTGACCTTTTGCGTCGGACTTTTATCAATTTTCAAGATTAGTAATCTGTCATATAGTCATAAAAGTTTCGCTGTCCTGCTATAACGGAAGGAGTAAAAAATCTACTTGCAACCAATGCAATGTCACCCCGCTTGTGATCTTTTTTTAATCCTATGTTATGCTATGGGGCGAAAAGTCGGGATTTTCATGTAACTTTAAAACGTAAACAAACATACTTATTATTACCTGGTCTTCAAAATGCAACCTGTTTTGCAAAGGCCTACTTCTCTGCTATAATATATTGAAGAACTAAGTTTGTATCTTTATAAACAAAGAAACAGGCGTGGCACAAGCAAAGCACTGTTTCAATGGGAGCATGGCGCTAGGCGCTATTTTTTGAAATAATGATATGCAAAAAGCCAAAATTCAAGGAAACAATTGAAATTAAGTGAAATTTTAAAATTTAACTTCATAGAAGTTTGTAAACATTAAAATAAAATAGTTGCCATCGTTAATTTTGACAATGACTCACAAGTACGCCTGCAAATATCATATTTGTAATCGCAATGCATCGTGGGGGTTTCTGTAACCCTTATAAACGTTGTAATATTACCGAATATATATAGGCGCTTTCTATAATTGTCATCTTCTACCTAAAATAATGGGTTAACTCTTTAACCTCTCTCTCTTGGTCAAAGCGACCAAGTTCCAAGGGAGAGAGAATTGAGTTGATGACCTTTTCGGGTGCCGAGATGCCAGAGGCTCAGAGCATCCAACTTTTAAGAAAGAGAAGAATAGATATTTACACACACACACACACACATATATTATGCATATAACTATGTGTGTGTTAAGAGACACAGAAAGAGTAGTAGACGTAGACAGAAAAAAAAGATATCGTTTGAGTTAAAGATCTTTCTTTCAAAAGTTTTGTTATGTTTTCGAAATCAATAAAAATTGGTGCTGTCCAATAGGTGGCCTTTCTAAGTAACTGGAGATATTCGAAACTCAGCACTTGGATTGGCTATCTGTTGACACATGCACAGTAATCAACGAACAAGGGAAATTTCAACGGCTGCAAAAAGAAAGGACATTCTCGTTTAAAGTTTGCAATGCGTTGTGAGGAAATAAAGGTAAGTGTATGTACTTTAGGTAAGTATTAGATTTTATGATTTTTATCCTCTCTTTCTGAAACCTATAACAGATTACAAGTAAGTTCGGGTTTTCAGATAACCTCGGGTCAACCAGGTATGACCTGACCTTTGACCTTTTGCGTCGGACTTTTATCAGTTTTCAAGATTAGTATTCTGTCATATAGTCATAAAAATTTTGCTGTCCTGCTATAACGGTAAGGGTAAAAAACCTACTTGCAACCAATGCAAGGTCTCCCACTTGTGATTCTTTCGTTTTTATCTTATGTTAACCTATAGAGCAAAAATCGGAAAATTTGCGACTATTACAAACATTCATATTTTCATTTCAAATAATGTGAGAGTGCTGTAAATGACAGGATTTGCTCATCTATATGTAATTTAAAGTATGCAAGTGCAAAAAACTAGATATTCGAAGATTTTGTATAAGTCCGACATTACTATACATAAATGTCGGGTCAAACAGGTATGACCTTGACCTTTGACCTTTTTGTGTCGGACTTTTATTAATTTTCAAGATTAGTATTCTGTCATATAGTCATAAAAGTTTCGCTGTCCTGCTATAACGGTAAGGGTAAAAAATCTACTTGCAACCAATGCAATGTCTCCCGCTTGTGATTCTTTCCTTTTTATCTTATGTTACCTATGGAGCAAAAATCGGAAAACTTGCGACTATTACAAACACTTCATATTTTCATTTCAAATAATGTGAGAGTGCTGTAAATGACAGGATTTGCTCATCTATATGTAATTTAAAGTATACAAGTGCAAAAAACTAGATATTCGAAGATTTTATACAAGTCCGACATTACTATATATAAATGTCGGGTCAACCAGGTAAGACCTTGACCTTTGACCTTTTTGCGTCGGACTTTTATCAATTTTCAAGATTAGTATTCTGTCATATAGTCATAAAAGTTTCGCTGTCCTGCTATAACGGTAAAGGTAAAAAATCTACTTGCAACCAATGCAATGTCTCCCACTTGTGATTCTTTCGTTTTTATCTTATGTTAACCTATAGAGCAAAAATCGGAAAATTTGCGACTATTACAAACACTTCATATTTTCATTTCAAATAATGGGAGAGTGCTGTAAATGACAGGATTTGCTCATCTATATGTAATTTAAAGTATACAAGTGCAAAAAACTAGATATTCGAAGATTTTTTACAAGTCCGACATTACTATACATAAATGTCGGGTCAACCAGGTATGACCTTGACCTTTGACCTTTTTGCGTCGGACTTTTATCAATTTTCAAGATTAGTATTCTGTCATATAGTCATAAAAGTTTCGTTGTCCTGCTATAACGGAAAGGGTAAAAAATCTACTTGCAACCAATGCAATGTCACCCCGCTTGTGATCTTTTTTAATCCTATGTTATGCTATGGGGCGAAAAGTCGGGATTTTCATGTAACTTTAAAACGTAAACAAACATACTTATTATTACCTGATCTTCAAATGCAACCTGTTTTGCAAAGGCCTACATCTCTGCTATAATATATTGAAGAACTAAGTTTGTATCTTTATAAACAAAGAAACAGGCGTGGTACAAGCAAAGCACTGTTTCAATGGGAGCATGGCGCTAGGCGCTATTTTTGTGAAATAATGATATGCAAAAAGCCAAAATTCGAGGAAACAATTGAAATTAAGTGAAATTTTAAAATTTAACTTCATAGAATGTTTGAAAATATTAAGATAAAAGAGTTGCCATCGTTAATTTTGACAATGACTCACAAATACGCCTGCAAATATCAAATTTGTAATCGCAATGCATCGTGGGGGTTTCTGTAACCCTTATAAAAGTTGTAATATTACCGCATATATACAGGCGCTTTCAATAGCCGCCATCTTGTACCTAAGATGGTGGTTATGCTCCTAACCTTTAACTGTCTTCTCAGCACAAGTTCGGTATATCTCACCTCCAATAATAATCCAACTGTCTTCTCAGCACAAGTTCGGTATATCTCACCTCCAATAATAATCCAACTTTTTTTAGCTCACATTTTGCTTATACGACCAACGATCAAGCATGTCTGAGAGCCCTGATTTGTTCTCTTCTGACAGTAATGAGTCTTTTGATGACTCTGTGTTAGATTCTAGCTATGTTCCTTCATCCTCCGATGAAAGTTTCGGGAGTGAAGAAGAAGGTTATGGTTTTTTTATACCAAAAGAGAAAAAAACGCTCTGGAAATGACGAACCTCAGTCCGGGCACCCTGTGTACCAGGGTCAGGGGACTGAGGGTAGTCAAACTGACAAGACTGATAACACCCAAACTAACGTTGGGGACTCACCTCAGTCCAGGCACCCTGTTTCCCAGGGTCAGGGGACTGAGGGTAGTCAAACTGACAAGACTGATAACACCCAAACTAACGTTGAGGACTCACCTCAGTCCAGGCACCCTGTGTACCAGGGTCAGGGGACTGAGGGTAGTCAAACTGACAAGACTGATAACACCCAAACTAACGTCGGGGACTCACCTCAGTCCAGGCACCCTGTGTACCAGGGTCAAGGGACTGAGGGTAGTCAAACTGACAAGACTGATAACACCCAAACTAACGTCGGGGACTCACCTCAGTCAGGCACCCTGTTTCCCAGGGTCAGGGGACTGAGGGTAGTCAAACTGACAAGACTGATAACACCCAAACTAACGTTGGGGACTCACCTCAGTCCAGGCACCCTGTTTCCCAGGGTCAGGGGACTGAGGGTAGTCAAACTGACAAGACTGATAACACCCAAACTAACGTTGGGGACTCACCTCAGTCCAGGCACCCTGTTTCCCAGGGTCAAGGGACTGAGGGTAGTCAAACTGACAAGACTGATAACACCCAAACTAACGTTGGGAACTCACCTCAGTCCAGGCCAACTCATTCCAAAGTAAGACAAGTTTGCAAAACAGCAAAACGAAAAAGAGGTATCCCAAAAACCACCAAGGGAAAAAAGAAACAAACTGATCTGCCCTGATTGTAAGTTGACAGTGT
The DNA here is from genome assembly GCF_041260155.1 of Ptychodera flava. Taxonomy (NCBI): domain Eukaryota; kingdom Metazoa; phylum Hemichordata; class Enteropneusta; family Ptychoderidae; genus Ptychodera; species Ptychodera flava. The sequence continues at coordinate 43,808,129 of NC_091937.1, forward strand.
TTAACCTAAAGAGGCACTATGTGCAATGGCACAAGTTAACCGATGCTGCCGCAAGGAACAAATATGATTTGTTCAAAAAAAATCAATCAAAAGAACGTAGTGCCTCTTTAGGGCAGAGTCCAGGGTCGGGCAGGTTGTACAAAGTTTGCCCGTTTGACTTTTGTTTTTCAAAAGTCAAAAGGCTGGACCACCACCTGACCAATGTACACGGGCTAGACAGCACCAGTTCAAGATATCAAAACTACCTCGGGAAGGCTGCCCGCGATGCCAAGCAGGAGTCTTCCCTGTTAATGCAAGCAAGGGCTTGTTCTCAGACAGGGGAAAGAGAAACTGCAATGGCAGCAGATGTGGGAGGCACTCCTAACACTGAGGAGGGGCAAACAACTGAGACAAGAGTGGAGGAAATTCGAAATGTAGCGACGGTACCCAGTACTTCAGGCAAACAACTGTTTACTGGGTTTAAGGTATGGCTGATGGGGATTGATGGGGGAAAGAAAAACGAGAAAACTGCCAAGCAGCATAGCAGTCAGGCTGCTACGGTAGCTAAATATGTAGGAGGGGTGAGTCGCCTCGACGACAGAGCAAATGTCAGAGCTTTCTTTGAAAACAAATCAGAGACACTCGAGGCGACATCCCTCCGTTCATATTATATTCTCTCGCAACATTTTACCAGTTCATGCTTGCTGAGCACCAGGGCCTGCTGAAAAACTCTACCATCATGATGCAACAGTGTAAACGATGGGCGGGGGCCCTAAAAAAAGCTGCAAGACGCCGCCTCTCCATTTTTCAGGAGGAGCAACAGCATAAGCTGTGACACCTGCTGAATTTCTGGCGTACGAAACATGTAAGATGGCAACCACAGCCAACAAGCTGCTGGTACACTACGACACAGATGAGGGCACCGCCTGCATTCCAAAGGCAACATTTGGAATTTTAAACAGCCACTTAATGCTGCAAATAGTTTTAGATAATGCGCAGAGGACTGGCACATATGTAAATATGACCGTCGGTGACTTTCGCAGAGCAGCCAACATTGACGGCGATTACGTCATGACTGTGGGCCACCACAAAACATCTGATAGTGCTGGGCCGGCAAGAGTGGTAATTTCTACCACTCTCCATAAACAGCTCTCTATCTATGTTAACAAGATACTGCCCCGCAGCCCAGGTGGGAACAGTCCGGACAGCCCTCTATTGAGGTTGTATACTGGCTTTCCCCATGACTCTAGTACCTTTGCAAAAGTACTAAAGGCTGCCTGGCGTACCGCTGGTATCAGCGAGAAAGAGCTTTCAACAACTATTGTCAGAAAGTCTACCGTCACCCACGTCCTTGAAGGCAGGCCTGATATGGCACAGCCTCTGGCCAGCCATATGTCTCACAGTGAAAAAAACGCAACGCGCATACTATGCCCTGACTAAAGGGGTGAAAGAGTCAGCGCAAGTCGCTTCGGCAACAAAAGAGCTCAGGGCAGAACTAGTAGCCAAAGAGAAACTAGCCGACAAAAAAAAGGCAGTTGGCGCTAAAAAGATGCCTAGCTCAACTTTCTCACGACAGGACATCGAAGCTGCAGACTCGATCAGTACAGTAGCAAGCGTTATTCCTGCAAGCATCAAACATGTGCCAAATCCTCATTTTCCTCATTTTATTATTAGGCCCTACGTCGATCCCAACGAAGAGTCAAGCGACGAGGATATACACATGCTGGACTTGTCGGAAGACATACAGGAAGACGAGCAGAACAATACTGCTTGTGGCAGTATTGACGCCGGCAAGGAGGATAACATCATACAGCCTGCAGTAGGAGATGATGAAAGACAACAGATGCCAGAGTCTCAGAGCGTCCAAGTTCAAGGAGAGAGGAGTGAGTCGGTGACCACTGACGGTGACAAGATGCCAGAGTCTCAGAGCGTCCAAGTTCAAGGAGAGAGGAGTGAGTCGGTGACCACTGCCGGTGACGAGATGCCAGAGTCTCAGAGTGTCCAAGTTCAAGGAGAGAGGAGTGAGTCGGTGACCACTGCCGGTGCCGAGATGCCAGAGTCTCAGAGCGTCCAAGTTCAAGGAGAGAGGAGTGAGTCGGTGACCACTGACGGCGACAAGATGCCAGAGTCTCAGAGTGTCCAAGTTCAAGGAGAGAGGAGTGAGTCGGTGACCACTACCGGTGACAAGATGCCAGAGTCTCAGAGCGTCCAAGTTCAAGGAGAGAGGAGTGAGTCAGTGACCACTGCCGGTGCCGAGATGCCAGAGGCTCAGAGCGTCCAAGTTCAAGGAGAGAGGAGTGAGTCGGTGACCACTACCGGTGACAAGATGCCAGAGTCTCAGAGCGTCCAAGTTCAAGGAGAGAGGAGTGAGTCGGTGACCACTGCCGGTGCCGAGATGCCAGAGTCTCAGAGAGTCCAAGTTCAAGGAGAGAGGAGTGAGTCGGTGACCACTGCCGGTGCCGAGATGCCAGAGTCTCAGAGAGTCCAAGTTCAAGGAGAGAGGAGTGAGTCGGTGACCACTGCCGGTGACGAGATGCCAGAGTCTCAGAGTGTCCAAGTTCAAGGAGAGAGGAGTGAGTCGGTGACCACTGCCGGTGACAAGATGCCAGAGTCTCAGAGCGTCCAAGTTCAAAGAGAGAGGAGTGAGTCGGTGACCACTGCCGGTGACAAGATGTCAGAGTCTCAGAGCGTCCGAGTTCAAGGAGAGAGGAGTGAGTCGGTGACCACTGCCGGTGACAAGATGCCAGAGGCTCAGAGCAAGCAAGTTCCCAGGAAGAGAAGAATTCACCTTGATAGTGAAAGCGACGAGCAGAGCATCTGCAGTCAAGCAAGTCAGGTAAGTGTACTTTTTACATATTTGTGAACATATATATATATATATAGCTAATATATATATATATATATTATATATATATATATATATATATTATGTATATAAGTATATGTGTGTGTGTGTTGTTGTTTGTGTGTGTGTGTGTGTGTGTGTGTGTGTGTGTGTGTGTGTGTGTGATAACTGTCTTACTTATTTTACTTGCTGTTACCACTCAGGCTTCGAAGAAAAGCAGACGAGCTTTTAACCCATTACAGAGAAAGCTGATAGAAGAAACCTTTCACAGAGAGATCGTATTAGGGGTTATCAAGATGGCTGATGTGCAGCGTGAGCTCGAAGTGGAACACAGGGTTTTATCAAGAAATGAAGGGCTTCACAAAAAAGCAAATCATTGATCGTGTGCGTACCACCATTAGAAAGAGCCAGAAGTTATAAGTAAGAAGATATAGACGGACTGCTTGAGTTAAAAAGTTTTCTTTCAAAAGTGTTGTTATTTTTTGAAATAAATAAAAATTGGTGCTGTCCAATAGGTGGCCTTTCTAAGTAACTGGAGATATTCAAAACTCAGCACTTGGATTGGCTATCTGTTGACACATGCACAGTAATCAACGAACAAGGGAAATTTCAACGGCTGCAAAAAGAAAGAACATTCTCGTTTAAAGTTTGCAATGCGTGGTGAGGAAATAAAGGTAAGTATATGTACTTTAGGTAAGTATTAGATTTTATGATTTTATCCTCTCTTTTCTAAAGCATGGTGAGGAAATAAAGGTAAGTATGATGTACTTTAGGTAAGTGTTAGATTTTATGATTTTTATCCTCTCTTTTCTAAAGCCTGGTGAGGAAATAAAGGTAAGTATGATGTACTTTGGGTAAGTGTTAGATTTTATGATTTTTATCCTCTCTTTTCTAAAGCCTGGTGAGGAAATAAAGGTAAGTATGATGTACTTTAGGTAAGTGTTAGATTTTATGATTATTATCTTCTCTTTTCTAAAGCCTATAACAGATTACAAGTAAGTTCGGGTTTTCAGATAAGTTATGGACGGTAAGGGTAAAAAACCTACTTGCAACCAATGCAATGTCTCCCACTTGTGGTTCTTTCCTTGTCGTCCTATGTTAACCTATGGGGCGAAAAGTCGGGTTTTAGGAAAGTTTAAGGCTACAGGACGACCACCAAAAACCTACTAAATCGCGTTCAATCTTCAAAGTGCAACCTGTTTTGAAAAAGCAAACATCTCTACTATAACATATCAAAGATTCAAGGTTATAAATGAAGAAATAAACAAACTGGAGCGGAACAAACAGAGCAATGTCAAAGTAATTTTTCCATTTTTTGCCATGTAATCCTATGGGGAAAAAATGTGGGATTTTTAAGTAAGTTTCGGACCATTAGTTACGTATTTAAAGTCGTTCAATTTTATAAGTACACCCTGTTTTAGAAAGACGTAGATCTCTACTATAACATATGACGATTTAAAGTCAAATCTGTAAAAATAAACAAATGGGCGTGGCCCAAACAAAGTCCAGTGGAAATGGTCATATTCAATAACCAAGGTATTTTGCATATATAAGTTTTGAAACATCATTTGACACACTTAACGTTATTCAATTTTAAAAGTGTTTTCAGTTTTACAAAGCATTTAATTCATATTTTACTATACAAAAGATCAAGCTCACCAATAAACAAGTAAACAAACAGGCGTGGCATAAAGAAAGTCCGATAAATAAAAAAAAATTCGAATTTTAACCAAAGATTTTACCGGTATTTGAAACATTTAACATACATATATTTCAGAAATGGTTCTTGTTTTACAAAGACCAACATCTCTGCTATAGTATATTAAAATTAGGAGATCCAAACTGTACACAATAGCAAACAGCGGTGTCGCAAAGTTTCTACTAAAATCGGTTGTGACACAGCCTCAGGAAGCACAAAATGGGTCAGGGTATGCTATCTTTAGGAGGTTAGGGTTTAAACTGGATGTACGTTAATTGAAAATTGGTAACCAGCTTTAGAATTGCAATAAAAGGGTCTATAATTTGCTGAAATATCAAAGTCAAAAATGCACAAATACACAAACAGGAGTGGTCTAAAGAAAGGTGACTAAACAAAGTGTATTCGACGGTCAATGCAAAAATCTCGTTTTTTAACAAAAGTTTGCAACATTAGTTGACATACTTATTATGTTTCAATTTCTTAAGTGTTTCCTGTTTTACAAAGACAAATGTCTGGGCTATAATATATTGAAGAACCAAAACAAAATATGCAAAAACAAACAAATGGGCGTGGTCAAAATAAAGTACAGTCAACACGGTATAAGTGTTATCACGTTCCAAAATCTGACGTTTTTCATGTAAAGTTTGTCACACTCTTTGACAGACTTAACAAGACTTAATCTTAAAAATGTTTACTGTTTTTCAAAGACCGTAAACACACAAATAACATACCGGAGAGTCAAATTCAGAAATAAACAAACAAACAAACAGCAGCGTCTCGAACTTAGCCCAGAAAATGTGTTTTTTCGACTTTTCTTGCAAAAATCTTCTATTTGTTTTGAAACGATCTTATACGTACTTAAAAGAGTCCGATTTCAAAAATGTTTCCTGTTTTGAATAGGCCGATAGCCGTGCTATAACCTGCGGAAAATGTGAATAAAAAACTGTACAACAAAGGAAACAGTAGTGTCACAAAATATGTAGTTAAACCAATGGTGACTCAGAATCAGTGCATGAAAAAGTAGTGTTTTGGTATGCTATATTTAAGAGCTAAATGCACCCACTTCCGGTGCATTGATTTCAAAGCAGTAACCACTTTTAGAAAGATAAGTATCAATTTGATAATATACTAGAACATCAAAGAAAAAAACTCTACAAATAAACAAACAACACTGCCATAAACAACGCAAAATATGCTGAGCGTATTCCAATTGACATAGAAAGTCTTGACTATTTGACCCATTTACCATCGCTTGATTTAATAGGCGATACTTGTTTTGAACAAACCAATATCTCTGCTATACCACATAGAAGAACCATTGTCATAACTGTGCAAATAAGTAAACAAGGGAGGCACAAACAAGGCACTGTTTTGCTTTAGATTTTAGCATGCACTGTCTATGGGTAACATAGAGGACCACTTCAGGTAACATAGAGGACCACTTGAGGTAACGTAAAGGACCACTCCAGGTAACATAGAGGACCACTTGGTCCTCTATGTTACTGGAGTGGTCCTTTATGTTACCTAACTGGTCCTCTACGTTACCCATAGACTTACATTGAGTGGTCCTCTATGTTACCTGGAGTGGTCCTCTACGTTACTTCACTGGTCCCTTGTGTTTACCCATAGACATTCATTGCAAAGTTTCAGTTTTTAACTTATATTACCGTGGCGATTAAATATACTTAATATATTACAATCTTAAAAGTGCAACCTGTTTTGGAAAGAAGAACACCTCCGCTTTACAATAAAAAAATAACCGAAGTCAACGCTGTAAAGATAAGCGAACAGTAGTGCCTCAAAGTAAGCATAGTTAATATCGTGTTAGACTGAAGAAAGATATGTTTCCAATGGCAATACTCAAGAGCTCACTGTACCACTTTAATGTACATCGATTTTAAAATAGTAACTAGTTTCAGAAAGGCTAATATCCCTAATATCTTACACTCAATCGCCATAGTCAACGCTGAGCAATTAAACAAACAAGAGCGGTACAAACAAACTAATGTCGGTTCGGTACTTATGACTTTTGAGTGAAAAATACCGTTATTTTTTCTATGAGTTTACGACATATTTGTCATACTTAACATCATCTGATTTTCATAGTTTTTCTTGATTTTGAAAGACCAATTAATAGGCTAAACTATATTGACGGCCCAAAGTGAAAGCTATAAAAATAAACAAACGGGACAGACTTTAGCAAGGCACTGTTCTGCTTAAGACTTTAGCATGCATTGTCTATGGGTAACATAGAGGACCACTTCAGGTAACATAGAGGACCAGTCTGGGTAACATATAGGACCACTTGAGGTAACGTATAGGACCAGTCAGGTAACACAAAGGACCATTGGTCCTGCATTTTACCTGGAGTGGTCCTTTATGTTACCCATAGACTTACATGTTAAAGTACTATGTTTCATCACATAACTTCCATGTCAATTTAATATACCTTTCTGTACAACAATCTTATAAGTGCAGTATGTTTAGAAACAGCAATTTCTCTGCTATATCATATATGAAAGCCAAGGTCAACTCTGCCCAAATAAGCGGCCAGCAGTGGCACAACAAAACAATGTATGCTATGTAAACCCTATGGGAGAAAATGTTGGATTTTTGGTAAAGTTTGTGAGTACAAAAAACATACTTGCTAATGTTCGATTTTAAAAGTGCAACCTGTTTCTTAAAGCCCAACATCTCTGCTATAACATATTGAACAACCAAAGTCTACACCCAACAAATAAGCGATTGGCAGTGGAACAAACAAAACATAGTAAACACCATTTTCGTGTTTTTACAAGCTTTTTCGTGCTTTTTTCACATGAAGTTTGGAACACCATTTGACATACTTAATATCTTTCAATCTCAAATATTAATTCAGTTTCACAAAGATAACATCAATTATATATGGTATTAAAAAATCAGATTCAGAGATAAACAAATAAACAAACAGCAGTGGCATAAATAAGGTATAGTAAACGAGGTGTCTGTGTGACTTTCCATACAAAAATCGCACTTTCGTCATTTTACTTTGCAACATTATTTGACACAGTTATTGTGGTTTGATTTTCAAAGTGATTTCAGTTTTTCAAAGTTAAATAATGTGGCAATAATATACTGAAGATTTGAACGTATATCTGTACAAACAACGAAACGCCAGAGTCACAAATTTCGTATAGAAAGTTGTAGTGGTAAGGTTAAAAGCTTGCAAAATTGGGTAGTCGTATGCTAATTTTAGGAGCTAAGTATACAACATTGCAAAGCTTGAATTTTACAAACACAACTTGTTTGAGATGGCAAATCATCATATCTTTAACATATCAAACAATAAAAGCGAAATGTCTAGAACTAAGGAAGTGGCAGGGTCACAAAGTATACAAGAAAAATGTGTAGTACTCAAATTTTGTAAAGTGCAAGTTCGATATCCTAATTTTGCCGATTTTATCACCTCGCTTTGCGACATCATTTGACACACTTAACATCAATCGATTTCAAAAGTGCAACCTGTTTTTCAAAGAACAACATGTCTGCTATTACCAGTAGACGCCGTTAGGTAAAATATGTACGCATAAATTAACGGTAAGGTCACAAACATTTGATCAAATGTATTGGTTACATTCACTTGGTCCTTCAAAATTTTGGGTTATTGAGTGCTATGTTTGAGACCTCACTGTACCCCTTTGTTGTGCTTCAATTTTAAAATGGTAACTAGTTTTAGAAAGAACAATATCAATAATATAATATGTCAAAATATTATTTACAACGCTTTGCAAATAAACAAACAGGAGTGGTACAAACAAACAAATGTCTGCACGGTACTTGTGATTTTGCGAGAAAAATACCCTTATTTTTTTCTATGAGTTTACGACATTATTTGACACACTTAACATCATCTGATTTTCATAGTTGTTCTTGATTTTGAAAGAAGAATTATTAAACTGAATTATATTGAAAGCCCAAAGTGAAAGCTATAAAAATATACAAATGGAAGAGACTTAAACAAGGCACTGTTTTGCTTAAGATTTTAGCATGCATTGTCTATGGGTAACATAGAGGACCACTTCAGGTAACATAGAGGACCAGTCTGGGTAACATATAGGACCACTTGAGGTAACATAAAGGACCAGTCAGGTAACACATAGGACCATTGGTCCTGCATTTTACCTGGACTGGTCCTTTATGTTACCCATAGACTTACATGTTAAAGTACTATGTTTCATCACATAACTTCCATGTCGATTTAATATACCTTGCTGTACAACAATCTTATAAGTGCAGTATGTTTTAGAAACAGCAATTTCTCTGCTATATCATATATGAAAGCCAAGGTCAACTCTGCTCAAATAAGCGGCCAGCAGTGGCACAAACAAAACAATGTATGCCATGTAAACCCTATGGGAGAAAATGTTGGATTTTTGGTAAAGTTTGTGAGTACAAAAAACATACTTGCTAATGTTCGATTTTAAAAGTGCAACCTGTTTCTTAAAGCCCACATCTCTGCTATAACATATTAAACACAAAGTCTACACCCAACAAATAAGCGATTGGCAGTGGAACAAACAAAACATAGTAAACACCATTTTCGTGTTTTTACAAGCTTTTTCGTGCTTTTTTCACATGAAGTTTGGAACACCATTTGACATACTTAATATCTTTCAATCTCAAAAATTATTTCAGTTTCACAAAGATAAACATCAATTATATATGGTATTAAAAAATCAGATTCAGAGATTAACAAATAAACAAACAGCAGTGGCATAAATAAGGTATAGTAAACGAGGTGTCTGTGTGACTTTCCATACAAAAATCGCACTTTCGTCATTTTTACTTCGCAACATTATTTGACACAGTTATTGTGGTTTGATTTTCAAAGTGATTTCAGTTTTTCAAAGTTAAATAATGTGGCAATAATATACTGAAGATTTGAACGTATATCTGTACAAACAACGAAACGCCAGAGTCACAAATTTCGTATAGAAAGTTGTAGTGGTAAGGGTTAAAAGCTTGCAAAATTGGGTAGTCGTATGCTAATTTTAGGAGCTAAGTATACAACATTGCAAAGCTTGAATTTTACAAACGCAACTTGTTTGAGATGGCAAATCATCATATCTTTAACATATCAAACAATAAAAGCGAAATGTCTAGAACTAAGGAAGTGGCAGGGTCACAAAGTATACAAGAAAAATGTGTAGTACTCAAATTTTGCAAAGTGCAAGTTCGATATCCTAATTTTGCCGATTTTATCACCTCGCTTTGCGACATCATTTGACACACTTAACATCAATCGATTTCAAAAGTGCAACCTGTTTTTCAAAGAACAACATGTCTGCTATTACCAGTAGACGCCGTTAGGTAAAATATGTACGCATAAATTAACGGTAAGGTCACAAACATTTGATCAAATGTATTGGTTACATTCACTTGGTCCTTCAAAATTTTGGGTTATTGAGTGCTATGTTTGAGACCTCACTGTACCCCTTTGTTGTGCTTCAATTTTAAAATGGTAACTAGTTTTAGAAAGAACGATATCTATAATATAATATGTCAAAATATTATTTACAACGCTTTGCAAATAAACAAACAGGAGTGGTACAAACAAACAAATGTCTGCACGGTACTTGTGATTTGCGAGAAAATACCCTTATTTTTTCTATGAGTTTACGACATTATTTGACACACTTAACATCATCTGATTTCATAGTTGTTCTTGATTTGGAAAGAAGAAGAATTATTAAACTGAATTATATTGAAAGCCCAAAGTGAAAGCTATAAAAAATACAAATGGAAGAGACTTAAACAAGGCACTGTTTTGCTTAAGATTTTAGCATGCATTGTCTATGGGTAACATAGAGGACCACTTCAGGTAACATAGAGGACCAGTCTGGGTAACATATAGGACCACTTGAGGTAACATAAAGGACCAGTCAGGTAACACATAGGACCATTGGTCCTGCATTTTACCTGGACTGGTCCTTTATGTTACCATAGACTTACATGTTAAAGTACTATGTTTCATCACATAACTTCCATGTCGATTTAATATACCTTGCTGTACAACAATCTTATAAGTGCAGTATGTTTTAGAAACAACAATTTCTGTGCTATATCATATATGAAAGCCAAGGTCAACTCTGCTCAAATAAGCGGCCAGCAGTGGCACAAACAAAACAATGTATGCCATGTAAACCCTATGGGAGAAAATGTTGGATTTTTGGTAAAGTTCGTGAGTACAAAAACATACTTGCTAATGTTCGATTTTAAAAGTGCAACCTGTTTCTTAAAGCCCAACATCTCTGCTATAATATATTAAACAACCAAAGTCCACACCCAACAAATAAGCGATTGGCAGTGAAACAAACAAAACATAGTAAACACCATTTTCGTGTTTTTACAAGCTTTTTCTTGCTTTTTTCACATGAAGTTTGGAACACCATTTGACATACTTTATATCTTTCAATCTCAAAATTATTTCAGTTTCACAAGGATAAACATCAATTATATATGCCATTAAACAATCAGATTCAGATATAAACAAATAAACAAACAGCAGTGGCATAAACAAGGTATAGTAAACAAGGTGTCTGTGTGACTTTCCATACAAAAATCGCACTTTCGTCATTTTTACTTTGCAACATTATTTGACACACTTATTGTGGTTTGATTTTCAAAGTGATTTCAGTTTTCAAAGCTAAATAATGTGGCAATAATATACCGAAGATTTGAATGTATATCTGTACAAACAACGAAACACCAGTGTCACAAATTTCGTATAGAAAGTTGTAGTGGTAAGGGTTAAAAGCTTGCAAAATTGGGTAGTCGTATGCTAATTTGAAGAGCTAAGTATACAACATTGCCAAGCTTGAATTTTACAAACGCAACTTGTTTGAGATGGCAAATCATCATATCTGTAACATATCAAACAATGAAAGTGAAATATTCAGAACTAAAGAAGTGGCAGGGTCACAAAGTATACAAGAAAAATGTGTAGTACTCAAATTTTGTAAAGTGCAAGTTCGATATCCTAATTTTGCCGATTTTATCACCTCACTTTGCGACATCATTTGACACACTTAACATCAATCGATTTCAGAAGTGCAACCTGTTTTTCAAAGAACATCATATTCGCTATTATCAGCAGACGCCGTTAGGTAAAATATGTACGCATAAATTAACGGTAAGGTCACAAACATTTGACCAAATGTATTGGTTACATTCACTTGGTCCTTCAAAATTTTGGGTTATGGAGTGCTCTGTTTGAGACCTCACTGTACCCCTTTGTTGTGCTTCAATTTTAAAATAGTAACTAGTTTAGAAAGAACGATATCTATAATATAATATGCCAAATTATTATTTACAACGCTTTGCAAATAAACAAACAGGAGTGGTACAAACAAACAAATGTCTGCACGGTACTTGTGATTTTGCGAGAAAAATACCCTTATTTTTTTCTATGAGTTTACGACATTATTTGACACACTTAACATCGTCTGATTTTCAAAGTTATTCTTGATTTCGAAAGAACAATTATTAGGCTAAATTATATTGAAAGCCCAAAGTGAAAGCTATAAAATATACAAATGGAAGAGACTTAAACAAGGCACTGTTTTGCTTAAGATTTTAGCATGCATTGTCTATGGGTAACATAGAGGACCACTTCAGGTAACATAGAGGACCAGTCTGGGTAACATATAGGACCACTTGAGGTAACGTAAAGGACCAGTCAGGTAACACATAGGACCATTGGTCCTGCATTTTACCTGGAGTGGTCCTTTATGTTACCCATAGACTTACATGTTAACGATAAGGAGAGAAAATGCTAGATTTTGGTAAAGTTCGTGAGTACAAAAAACATACTTGCTAATGTTCGATTTTAAAAGTGCAACATGTTTCTTAAAGTCCAACATCTCTGCTATAATATATTAAACAAACAAAGTCCACACCCAACAAATAAGCGATTGGCAGTGGAACAAACAAAACATAGTAAACACCATTTTCGTGTTTTTACAAGCTTTTTTTTGCTTTTTTAACATAAAGTTGGGAACACCATTTGACATACTTAATATCTTCCGAATTAAAAAATTACTTCAGTTTCACAAAGATAAACATCAATTATATATGGCAATAAACAATCAGATTCAGAGATAAACAAATAAACAAACAGCAGTGGCATAAACAAGGTATAGTGAACAAGGTGTCTGTGTGACTTTCCATACAAAAATCGCACTTTCGTCATTTTTACTTTGCAACATTATTTGACACACTTATTGTGGTTTGATTTTCAAAGTGATTTCAGTTTTTCAAAGCTAAATAATGTGGCAATAATATACTGAAGATTCGAACGTATATCTGTACAAACAACGAAACGCCAGTGTCACAAATTTCGTATACAAAGTTGCAGTGGTAAGTGTAAGAAGTTTGCAAAATTGGGTAGTCGTATGCTAATTTGAAGAGCTAAGTATACAACATTGCCAAGCTTGAATTTTACAAACGCAACTTGTTTGAGATGGCAAATCATCATATCTGTAACATATCAAACAATGAAAGTGAAATATTGAGAACTAAGGAGTGGCAGCGTCACAAAGTATACAAGAAAAATGTGTAGTACTCAAATTCTGTAAAGTGCAAAGTTCGATATCCTAATTTTGCCGATTTAATCACCTCACTTTGCGACATCATTTGACACACTTAACATCAATCGATTTCAAAAGTGCAACCTGTTTTTCAAAGAACAACATGTCTGCTATTACCAGTAGACGCCGTTAAGTAAAATATGTACGCATAAATTAACAGTAAGGTCACAAACATTTGAACAAAGGCATTGGTTACATTTACTCGGTCGTTCAAAAAGTTTGGTTATGGAGTGCTATGTTTGAGACCTCACTGTACCCCTTTGTTGTGCTTTGATTTTAAATGGTAACTAGTTTTAGAAAGACCATATCTATAATATAACATACTAAATTATTATTTACAACGCTTTGCAAATAAACAAGCAGGAGCGGCAAAAGCAAAGTAACCTCGAATCAATTCTCTTGACGTCGCGTAAAAATAAAACATGTATTTTACGACATTATTTGACACACTTAATGTCGTCCAAATGTCAAAGTTTTTATTGTTTTAGAAAGAAGAAATATCATTTTATATCATATTGACGGCCCGTATTGAAAGACGTACAAATAAGCTGACAGCAGTGGCAAAATCAAGGCAATGTCTTTTGCAGATTTTGCTATGTAAGTCTAAAGGTAACATACGGGACCGATCGAGGTAACATAAAGGACCAAAATGAAGTAACGTATAGGACCACTTGAGGTAACGTAAAGGACCATTGAGGTAACATATAGGACCATTGGTCCTGCTGTTTACCTGGAGTGGTCCTTTATGTTACCCATAGACTTACATTGACTGGTCCTGAATGTTACCTCGACTGGTCCTCTATGTTACCTCAATGGTCCTAAATGTTACCCATAGACTTTACACAGACTGGTCCTAAATGTTACCTCGACTGGTCCTGTATGTTACCCAATCGGTCCTCCATGTTACCCATAGACTTTACTCGTAAAAGTGTAAGTTTTCAAAGTAAGAATACTTTGCTTATTTAACAACCTTCCCATACTCCGATCTTAAAAGTCCAACATGTTTTGAAAAGAGCAATACCTAAGGTACAACATATCAACTAATCAAAGCTAACCCCGCGCAAACAAAGTATTGGTAGTGTCCCAAAGTTTGGACAAAAATGGAAAAAAAATGGAAAAAAAAGCAAAAAGTTCGGTAGGGGTATGGTATTTTTCGGAGCTGAATTTTTATAGTTACCGTGCACTAATTTTAAAAATTTAACCAGTTTTGAGAAGATTATCATCATATTTATAACATATTATTCAACCAAAGCAAAATTATTACAAATAACAAAATGTCGGTTGCACAAAGAAGTCATGTCTTGAACTGCAAAAATCATAAACGGTTAAGTGCAGTTTTCACTATGTACATGTACAAGCCTATTTATACAACTTTGCTGTGCTG
>NC_091937.1:43827662-43855162 GCF_041260155.1 Ptychodera flava
TTATTATGCAAATTAGGTGATTCTTTCGTTTTTATCCTATGTTAACCTATGGAACAAATATAGGTAAATTTGCGACCACTACAAACACACTAAATAGACTTCGATCTTCAAATTTCAACATGTTATGACAAGGCCAACATCTCTGCCTCAACATATTGAAGAACTGAGGTTATAGTTGTACAAACAAATAAACAGCAGTTGAACAAACAAAGTACTGTCAAAGCGATTTTCTCGTTTTTTCGCCGTGTTAACCTACGGGATAAAAATGTCGGATTTTAGCTAAGTTTGCGACTATTACAAACACTTCATATTTTCACTTTAAATGATGGGAGAGTGCTGAAAATGACAGGATCTGCTCATCTCTATGTAATTTAAAGAATACAAGTGCAAAAATCTAGAAATTCGAAGATTTTGTATAAGTCCGACATTACTATATTTTTTGTCGGGTCAACCTGGTATGACCTTGAACTTTGACCTTTTTGCGTCGGACGTTTATTAATTATCAAGATCTGTATTCTCTCAACTTGTCATGAAAGTTTCGATGTCCTGCTATAACGGGAAGGGTAAAAAATCTACTTGCAACCAATGCTATGTCACCCCACTTGTGATTCTTTCGTTTTATCCTATGTTAACCTATGGGGCGAAAAGTCGGGTTTTGGAAAGTTTAAGGCTAGAGGACGACCACCAAAAACCTACTAAATGGCGTTCAATCTTCAAAATGCAACCTGTTTTATAAAGACCGACATCTTTACTATAACATATGAAAGATTCAGGGTTATAAATAAACAAATAAACATACTAAAGGGGAACAAACAAAGCAATGTCCAAGTAATTTTTCCATTTTTTTGCCATGTAATCCTATGGGGGAAAAATGTCGGATTTTTAGATAAGTTTGGGACCATTATTTACGTACTTAAAGTGGTTCAATTTTATAAGTGCACCCTTTTTTGTATAGACCAAGATCTCTGTTATAACATATTGACGATTTAAAGTCAAATCTGTAAAAATAAACAAATGGGCGTGGCACAAACAAAGTCCAATGGAAATGGGCTACATGTGGTCCAATGCAATAAATAAGGTATTTTGTATATAAAGTTTGAAAATCATTTGACACACTTAACATTGTCCAATTTTAAATGTGTTTTCAGTTTTACAAAGGATTTTATCCGTACTTTATTGTAAATAATTTTCAAGCTCACTAATAAACAAGTAAACAAACAGGCGTGGCATAAACAAAGTCAGATAAACAAAAAAAGTCGAATCTTAACCAAAGTTTGTACCGGTATTTGAAACACTTAACATAAAAATATTTCAAACGTGGTTCTTGTTTCACAAAGACCAACATCTCTGCTATAGCATGTTAAAATTACGAGATGCAAACTGTACACAATAGCAAACAGCGGTGTCGCAAAGTTTCTACTAAAATCGGTTGTGACTCAGCCTCAGGAAGCAAAAAATGGGTCAGGGTATGCTATCTTTAGGAGGTGAGGGTTAAAACTGGATGTACGTTAATTGAAAATTGGTAACCAGCTTAAGAATTGCAATAGAAGGGTCTATAATTTGCTGAGATATCAAAGTCAAAACTGCACAAATACACAAACAGGAGTGGTCTAAAGAAAGGTGACTAAACAAAGTGTATTCTACGGTCAATGCAAAAATCTCGTTTTTTAACAAAAGTTTGCAACATTAGTTGACATACTTACTATGCTTCAATTTCTTAAGTGTTTCCTGTTTTACAAAGACAAATGTCTTGGCTATAAAATATTGAAGAACCAAAATAAAATATGCAAAAACAAACAAATGGGCGTGGTCCAAACAAAGTGCAGTCAACACGGTTTAAGTGTCATCACGTTCCAAAAGCTGACGTTTTTCATGTAAAGTTGTCACACTGTTTGACAAACTTAACATGTATTAATCTTAAAAATGTTTACTATTTTCAAAAGACCGTAAACACACAAATAACATACCCGAGAGTCAAATTCAGAAATAAACAAACAAACAAACAGCAGCGTCTCAAACTTAGCCAAGAAAACGTGTTTTTTCGACTTTTCTTGCAAAAATCTTCTATTTCTTTTGAAACGATCTTATACGTACTTAAAATAGTCCGATTTCAAAAATGTTTCCTGTTTTGAATAGCCCAATAAACGTGCTATAACCTGCAGAAAATATGAATAAAAAACTGTACAACAAAGGAAACAGTTGTGTCACAAAATAAGTAGTTAAAACAATGGTGACTTAGACTCAATGCATGAAAAAGTAGTGTTTGGGTATTCTATATTTAGGAGCTAAATGCACCCACTTCCGGTGCAATGATTTCAAAGCAGTAACCACTTTTAGAAGATAAGTATCAATTTGATAATATACTAGAACATCAAAGACAAAACTCAACAAATAAACAAACAACACTGCCATAAACAACGCAAAATATGCTGAGCGTATTCCAATTGACATAGAAAGTCTTGACTATTTGACCCATTTACCATCGCTTGATTTAATGAGCGATACTTGTTTTGAACAAACCAATATCTCTGCTATATCACATAGAAGAACCGTTGTCATAACTGTGCAAATAAGTAAACAAGGGAGGCACAAACAAGGCACTGTTTTGCTTCAGATTTTAGCATGCAATGTCTATGGGTAACATAGAGGACCACTTCAGGTAACATAAAGGACCACTCAATGTAAGTCTATGGGTAACATAGAGGACCACTTCAGGTAACATAGAGGACCACTTGAGGTAACGTAAAGGACCACTCCAGGTAACATAGAGGACCACTTGGTCCTCTATGTTACCTGGAGTGGTCCTCTATGTTACCTAACTGGTCCTCTATGTTACCCATAGACTTACATTGAGTGGTCCTCTATGTTACCTGGAGTGGTCCTCTACGTTACTTCACTGGTCCCTTGTGTTACCCATAGACATTCATTGCAAATGAAAATTCGTGCACTTGTTAGGACACCAAAATTCAAGGTTCTGAAAATTCAACTTTGCATGACGGGAATAACTCAAAATTTGCTCAGTGAACTTCAATTGATACAATTTTGAGACGAAGATTAAAATTTTGACTAAAATCGATGTACAAATGTAAGTTTCGTAGTACTAATTTGACAAAGTTCCGTGTTCTGTACTTTTTTTGATATTTGACCTTTGACCTCCAAATTTGCATATTGTAAACAACAATTACTAAGTTGTCATTTTGTTACTTTTCATTGAAATATCTTATCGTTCACGTGAACTGTGAACCTAACCCTAACAGGTAGTCAAATCACACTATCAAATTCGGGCATGTTTTCACATACCTAAGTTCAAGCGACAGCCATTTTAACTTTGCATGATGGGAATGAGTTCTAACTTGTGCAGTGGCTTATATGAATATGATAAATTAGATTTATGTGAAATAAATCTAAAAATCGATAGTAAAATATAAGTTCTACACGTAGAAATACTTGCATGTTTCACGTATGGAAGTTTCATTGACCTTTGACCTTTGACCCAGATTTTTTAATATCTCATTTGTAATTAATCTGGCTACTATGTATACAAGTTTTGTTGCGATACTACTCTTATTTGATTTTTTGCAGCCATAACTCAACACTATACCGAAATTTCAATGAAAGTCCCTTTACCTTCGAAAATTAAGGGTTAGGTGTTTCCACTTAATATTATGGGATATATCTGAAAATGACAGGAAATGTAAGTTTAGACGTCCGGAAGGTCATATTGGTGGAAAAAATTCGAACTTGAACATTAAGGTACTATAAAGTCCTCGCAAAGTCACATGTATGCTAGACTTTTGACCTTTGACCTTTGACCTCAATTTTTTTTGGTAAGGTCGGTCGGTAGAATTTTTTATATTTTTAGTGAAAGTTTGAAGCTTTGGTATAACGCTAACATGAAAAACTACATACATACATACATACACACATACATACATACATACATACATACATACATACATACATACATACATACATACATACATACATACATACATACATACATAAATATATACATACATACATACATACATACATACATACATACATACATACATACATACATACATACATACATACATACATACATACATACATACATACATACATACATACATACATACATACATACATACATACATACATAACATACATACATACATACATACATACATACATACATACATACACACACACACATACATACCTACATACATACATACATATTTACACACATACATACATACATACATACATACATACATACATACAGACAGACAGACAGACAGACAGACAGACAGACAGACAGACAGACAGACATACATACATACATACATACATACATACATACATACATACATACATACATACATACATACATACATACATACATACATACATACATACATACATACATACATACATACATACATACATACATACATACATACATACATACATACATACATACATACATACATACATACATACCTACATACATACATACATTCATACATACATACGCACACACACACTGCTGCGCAAATAAACAAACAACAGCGGTACAAAGTAATGTCCGCATGGTACTTATTGTTTCATGTGAAAATACAACACCTTTTCTGTATGAGTTTACGATATTGTTTGACACACTTTACGTCATCTTATTTTCATAATTTTTATTGATTTAGACAGAACAATTATAACACTACATTAAATTTAAAAATACAAAATACAAAATAATCAAAGTCAACGCTGGTCTTAAACAGTTGTTTTTCCGAGGGCCACAGTAACTGGTTCCTGGTCAGTCATAGAAATCTGTGGGAAATCATAAATACAAATATATTAACCACAATACATACATACATACATACATACATACATACATACATACATACATACATACATACATACATACATACATACATACATACATACATACATACATACATACATTAGAAATAATACAAAACAATACAAACTCAAATGTTTCAAACCAGTAAAATATCACTACCCGGAAACACTAAATAGGCATGAAAGTCTATACCATTGTGCCATGACCAATATAATACTTCAGCAAATGTCTCCATGTTGAAAAACAGAATAACTGAGTTCATTTCCAAAACATCTCCATCAATAGTCTGGATGAATTCCAGTACATTTGCCAAGTCTTCCACGTCTACATGAATCATTCCGACAGGAAAGTCTCCCATTTTGGTTCACAACGCTTGAATGACATACAGAATACAAATGCAAAATTATAAGATATGTTATAACATGAACATCAAAAGAACATGAACATTATAAGATTTTATAGCAAGCTGTAAAATTCAATAAAGATTGAGAAAGATAAAAAAAACGTAAGAAATAGTAGCTTTAGTACTTTTAGTTACAGGTAATGTTTGATGTGTATTTAAGGTTGTGTACAAGCAAACTGTCATATATTTTAATATGCAATCGCAAGATGGCGGTTTCAAAACGAGCCTATATATAAAAAGCAATATTAGAACTCTTACTACAGTTTTGTCTTTCTTCTCTTACCCAGGATACATTTGCATCTGTAAGAGCCTTTTTTGATATGATACGATATGGTCCAGTCAATCTAAGCCAAAAAAGGGGTCAACCTAGGACTAATTGCAACAGAAATTATTTCTTCACTATGCATTTTGGAAAGGTCTTAGAAATAACATACTAAAAGTATAATAAAATCTAAGGGATGCAACAGTGCCTAATTTGCATAAATGTAAAGGGGCTCATGGGTATAAAATTGTAGCTGATAGATGGTTACTACTTAAAATATGTGGCTAAACATAATTTTGATACAGTTTTTTTAGCTTGTTTACCTCGTTTTGGATGTTGATGGACATATTTTGTCGTCATAGAAATATTCCTCATTTGCATAAATCCAATATGGCCGCCACAACACTTAACTTTTCTTTGTTTTTCTCTAATTAATAACTATGTTTAAGCTACTATAAGTGCACCCTGTTTTAGAAAGACGTAGATCTCTGCTATAACATATTGACGATTTAAAGTCAAATATGTAAAAATAAACAAATGGGCGTGGCCCAAACAAAGTCCAGTGGAATGGTCATATTCAATAACCAAGGAATTTTGCACATATAAGTTTGAAAAATCATTTGACACACTTAACATTGTCCAATTTTAAAAGTGTTTTCAGTTTTACAAATGATGTGATCTATACCTTACTCTACATAAGATTCAAGCTCACCAACAAACAAAAAAAACAAACAGGAGTGGTCTAAAGAAAGGCGAGTAAACAAAGTGTATTCTACGGTCAACGCAAAATCTCGCTTTTTTAACCAAAGTTTGCAACACTAATTGACATACTTATCATGCTTTAATTTTTCAAGTGTTTCCTGTTTTGCAAAGTCAAATGTCTTGGCCATAATATATTGAAGAACCAAAACAAAATATGCAAAAATAAACAAATGGGCGTGGCATAAACAAAGTCTTGTGGAAATGGCCTACATGTGGTCAAATGCGAAAACCAAGTTTTAACACACCTAAATTTAAGCGACAGCCATTTTGATTTTGCATGATGGGAATGAGTTGTAACTTGTGCAGTGTTTTTATATGAATATGCTTAAATAGATTTAGGTGAAAAAAATACAAAAATCGATAGCAAAATATAAGTTCTCTGCGTAGGTAAATTTGAATGTTTAACGAATGGCAGTTTCATTGACCTTTGACCTTTGCATAGATTTGTTTATACAACATGTGTAATATATTTGACTTTTACGTGTAGAAGTTTTGTTGCGATAATCATCACGTTTGTTAAACTGCAGGCATAAACTCAACACAATACCGAAATTTTAATGAAAGTGGCTTTACCATCGAAACTTAAGGGTTTGGTGTTTCCACTTAATATTATGGGATATATCTGAAAATAGCAGGAAATGTAAGTTTAGACGTTTGAAAGGTCATATTGGTGGATAAAATCAGAAATTGAACTTTAAGGCACTATAAAATCTTCCAAAGTCACATATATGATAGACTTTATGAACTTTGACCTTTGACCTTTATTTTTTTTCCTGGGGTTTATAATATCATTATATAACTTGAGTGTAAGTTTTATAGCTTTGTCGTATCCCTAACATGAAAAACAATGCCGAATTTTAAACCTTGCCAGAAAGGTTAGTGTCATTATGCAAGTTAGATGATTCTTTCGTTTTATCCTATGTTAACCTATGGAGCAAAAATCCGTAAATTTGCGACTATTACAAACACTTCATATTTTCATTTAAATAATGTGAGAGTGCTGTAAATGACAGGATTTGCTCATCTACATGTAATTTAAAGTATACAAGTGCAAAAAATCAGAGATTCGAAGATTTTGTATAAGTCCGACATTACTATATATTAATGTCGGGTCAACCAGGTATGGCCTTGACCTTTGACCTTTTTGCGTCGGACTTTTATCAATTTTCAAGATTAGTAATCTGTCATATAGTCATAAAAGTTTCGCTGTCCTGCTATAACGGAAGGAGTAAAAAATCTACTTGCAACCAATGCAATGTCACCCCGCTTGTGATCTTTTTTTAATCCTATGTTATGCTATGGGGCGAAAAGTCGGGATTTTCATGTAACTTTAAAACGTAAACAAACATACTTATTATTACCTGGTCTTCAAAATGCAACCTGTTTTGCAAAGGCCTACTTCTCTGCTATAATATATTGAAGAACTAAGTTTGTATCTTTATAAACAAAGAAACAGGCGTGGCACAAGCAAAGCACTGTTTCAATGGGAGCATGGCGCTAGGCGTCTATTTTTTGAAATAATGATATGCAAAAAGCCAAAATTCAAGGAAACAATTGAAATTAAGTGAAATTTTAAAATTTAACTTCATAGAATGTTTGTAAACATTAAAATAAAATAGTTGCCATCGTTATTTTGACAATGACTCACAAGTACGCCTGCAAATATCATATTTGTAATCGCAATGCATCGTGGGGGTTTCTGTAACCCTTATAAACGTTGTAATATTACCGAATATATATAGGCGCTTTCTATAATTGTCATCTTCTACCTAAAATAATGGGTTTAAACTCTTTAACCTCTCTCTCTTGGTCAAAGCGACCAAGTTCCAAGGGAGAGAGAATTGAGTTGATGACCTTTCCGGGTGCCGAGATGCCAGAGGCTCAGAGCATCCAACTTTTAAGAAAGAGAAGAATAGATATTTACACACACACACACACACATATATTATGCATATAACTATGTGTGTGTTAAGAGACACAGAAAGAATAAGTAGACGTATACAGAAAAAAAAAGATATTGTTTGAGTTAAAGATCTTTCTTTCAAAAGTTTTGTTATTTTTTCGAAATCAATAAAAATTGGTGCTGTCCAATAGGTGGCCTTTCTAAGTAACTGGAGATATTCGAAACTCAGCACTTGGATTGGCTATCTGTTGACACATGCACAGTAATCAACGAACAAGGGAAAGTTCAACGGCTGCAAAAAGAAAGGACATTCTCGTTTAAAGTTTGCAATGCGTTGTGAGGAAATAAAGGTAAGTGTATGTACTTTAGGTAAGTATTAGTTTTATGATTTTATCCTCTCTTTTCTGAAACCTATAACAGATAACAAGTAAGTTCGGGTTTTCAGATAACCTCGGGTCAACCAGGTATGACCTTGACCTTTGACCTTTTTGCGTCGGACTTTATCAGTTTTCAAGATTAGTATTCTGTCATATAGTCATAAAAATTTTGCTGTCCTGCTATAACGGTAAGGGTAAAAAACCTACTTGCAACCAATGCAAGGTCTCCCACTTGTGATTCTTTCGTTTTTATCTTATGTTAACCTATAGAGCAAAAATCGGTAAATTGCGACTATTACAAACACTTCATATTTTCATTTCAAATAATGTGAGAGTGCTGTAAATGACAGGATTTGCTCATCTATATGTAATTTAAAGTATGCAAGTGCAAAAAACTAGATATTCGAAGATTTTATATAAGTCCGACATTACTATATATAAATGTCGGGTCAACAAGTTATGACCTTGACCTTTGACCTTTTTGCGTCGGACTTTTATCAATTTTCAAGATTAGTATTCTGTCATATAGTCATAAAAGTTTCGCTGTCCTGCTATAACGGTAAGGGTAAAAAATCTACTTGCAACCAATGCAATGTCTCCCGCTTGTGATTCTTTCCTTTTTATCTTATGTAACTATGGAGCAAAAATCGGAAAACTTGCGACTATTACAAACACTTCATATTTTCATTTCAAATAATGTGAGAGTGCTGTAAATGACAGGATTTGCTCATCTATATGTAATTTAAAGTATACAAGTGCAAAAAAATAGATATTCGAAGATTTTATACAAGTCCGACATTACTATATATAAATGTCGGGTCAACCAGGTAAGACCTTGACCTTTGACCTTTTTGCGTCGGACTTTTATCAATTTTCAAGATTAGTATTCTGTCATATAGTCATAAAAGTTTCGATGTCCTGCTATAACGGTAAAGGTAAAAAATCTACTTGCAACCAATGCAATGTCTCCCACTTGTGATTCTTTCGTTTTTATCTTATGTTAACCTATAGAGCAAAAATCGGAAAATTTGCGACTATTACAAACACTTCATATTTTCATTTCAAATAATGTGAGAGTGCTGTAAATGACAGGATTTGCTCATCTATATGTAATTTAAAGTATACAAGTGCAAAAAAACTAGATATTCGAAGATTTTTTACAAGTCCGACATTACTATATATAAATGTCGGGTCAACCAGGTATGACCTTGACCTTTGACCTTTTTGCGTCGGACTTTTATCAATTTTCAAGATTAGTATTCTGTCATATAGTCATAAAAGTTTCGTTGTCCTGCTATAACGGAAAGGGTAAAAAATCTACTTGCAACCAATGCAATGTCACCCCGCTTGTGATCTTTTTTTAATCCTATGTTATGCTATGGGGCGAAAAGTCGGGATTTTCATGTAACTTTAAAACGTAAACAAACATACTTATTATTACCTGGTCTTCAAAATGCAACCTGTTTTGCAAAGGCCTACATCTCTGCTATAATATATTGAAGAACTAAGTTTGTATCTTTATAAACAAAGAAACAGGCGTGGTACAAGCAAAGCACTGTTTCAATGGAGCATGGCGCTAGGCGCTATTTTTGTGAACTAATGATATGCAAAAAGCCAAAATTCAAGGAAACAATTGAAATTAAGTGAAATTTTAAAATTTAACTTCATAGAATGTTTGAAAATATTAAGATAAAAGAGTTGCCATCGTTAATTTTGACAATGACTCACAAATACGCCTGCAAATATCAAATTTGTAATCGCAATGCATCGTGGGGGTTTCTGTAACCCTTATAAAAGTTGTAATATTACCGCATATATACAGGCGCTTTCAATAGCCGCCATCTTGTACCTAAGATGGTGGTTATGCTCCCTAACCTTTAACTGTCTTCTCAGCACAAGTTCGGTATATCTCACCTCCAATAATAATCCAACTGTCTTCTCAGCACAAGTTCGGTATATCTCACCTCCAATAATAATCCAACTTTTTTTAGCTCACATTTTGCTTATACGACCAACGATCAAGCATGTCTGAGAGCCCTGATTTGTTCTCTTCTGACAGTAATGAGTCTTTGATGACTCTGTGTTAGATTCTAGCTATGTTCCTTCATCCTCCGATGAAAGTTTCGGGAGTGAAGAAGAAGGTTATGGTTTTTTATACCAAAAGAGAAAAAACGCTCTGGAAATGACGAACCTCAGTCCGGGCACCCTGTGTACCAGGGTCAGGGGACTGAGGGTAGTCAAACTGACAAGACTGATAACACCCAAACTAACGTTGGGGACTCACCTCAGTCCAGGCACCCTGTTTCCCAGGGTCAGGGGACTGAGGGTAGTCAAACTGCACAAGACTGATAACACCCAAACTAACGTTGAGGACTCACCTCAGTCCAGGCACCCTGTGTACCAGGGTCAGGGGACTGAGGGTAGTCAAACTGACAAGACTGATAACACCCAAACTAACGTCGGGGACTCACCTCAGTCCAGGCACCCTGTGTACCAGGGTCAAGGGACTGAGGGTAGTCAAACTGACAAGACTGATAACACCCAAACTAACGTCGGGGACTCACCTCAGTCCAGGCACCCTGTTTCCCAGGGTCAGGGGACTGAGGGTAGTCAAACTGACAAGACTGATAACACCCAAACTAACGTTGGGGACTCACCTCAGTCCAGGCACCCTGTTTCCAGGGTCAGGGGACTGAGGGTAGTCAAACTGACAAGACTGATAACACCCAAACAACGTTGGGGACTCACCTCAGTCCAGGCACCCTGTTTCCCAGGGTCAAGGGACTGAGGGTAGTCAAACTGACAAGACTGATAACACCCAAACTAACGTTGGGAACTCACCTCAGTCCAGGCCAACTCATTCCAAGTAAGACAAGTTTGCAAAACAGCAAAACGAAAAAGAGGTATCCCAAAAACCACCAAGGGAAAAAAAGAAAAAAACTGATCTGCCCTGATTGTAAGTTGACAGTGTTTAACCTAAAGAGGCACTATGTGCAATGGCACAAGTTAACCGATGCTGCCGCAAGGAACAAATATGATTTGTTCAAAAAAAATCAATCAAAAGAACGTAGTGCCTCTTTAGGGCAGAGTCCAGGGTCGGGCAGGTTGTACAAAGTTTGCCCGTTTGACTTTTGTTTTTCAAAAGTCAAAAGGCTGGACCACCACCTGACCAATGTACACGGGCTAGACAGCACCAGTTCAAGATATCAAAACTACCTCGGGAAGGCTGCCCGCGATGCCAAGCAGGAGTCTTCCCTGTTAATGCAAGCAAGGGCTTGTTCTCAGACAGGGGAAAGAGAAACTGCAATGGCAGCAGATGTGGGAGGCACTCCTAACACTGAGGAGGGGCAAACAACTGAGACAAGAGTGGAGGAAATTCGAAATGTAGCGACGGTACCCAGTACTTCAGGCAAACAACTGTTTACTGGGTTTAAGGTATGGCTGATGGGGATTGATGGGGGAAAGAAAAACGAGAAAACTGCCAAGCAGCATAGCAGTCAGGCTGCTACGGTAGCTAAATATGTAGGAGGGGTGAGTCGCCTCGACGACAGAGCAAATGTCAGAGCTTTCTTTGAAAACAAATCAGAGACACTCGAGGCGACATCCCTCCGTTCATATTTATATTCTCTCGCAACATTTTACCAGTTCATGCTTGCTGAGCACCAGGGCCTGCTGAAAAACTCTACCATCATGATGCAACAGTGTAAACGATGGGCGGGGGCCCTAAAAAAAGCTGCAAGACGCCGCCTCTCCATTTTTCAGGAGGAGCAACAGCATAAGCTGTTGACACCTGCTGAATTTCTGGCGTACGAAACATGTAAGATGGCAACCACAGCCAACAAGCTGCTGGTACACTACGACACAGATGAGGGCACCGCCTGCATTCCAAAGGCAACATTTGGAATTTTAAACAGCCACTTAATGCTGCAAATAGTTTTAGATAATGCGCAGAGGACTGGCACATATGTAAATATGACCGTCGGTGACTTTCGCAGAGCAGCCAACATTGACGGCGATTACGTCATGACTGTGGGCCACCACAAAACATCTGATAGTGCTGGGCCGGCAAGAGTGGTAATTTCTACCACTCTCCATAAACAGCTCTCTATCTATGTTAACAAGATACTGCCCCGCAGCCCAGGTGGGAACAGTCCGGACAGCCCTCTATTGAGGTTGTATACTGGCTTTCCCATGACTCTAGTACCTTTGCAAAAGTACTAAAGGCTGCCTGGCGTACCGCTGGTATCAGCGAGAAAGAGCTTTCAACAACTATTGTCAGAAAGTCTACCGTCACCCACGTCCTTGAAGGCAGGCCTGATATGGCACAGCCTCTGGCCAGCCATATGTCTCACAGTGAAAAAACGCAACGCGCATACTATGCCCTGACTAAAGGGGTGAAAGAGTCAGCGCAAGTCGCTTCGCTCGGCAACAAAAGAGCTCAGGGCAGAACTAGTAGCCAAAGAGAAACTAGCCGACAAAAAAAAGGCAGTTGGCGCTAAAAAGATGCCTAGCTCAACTTTCTCACGACAGGACATCGAAGCTGCAGACTCGATCAGTACAGTAGCAAGCGTTATTCCTGCAAGCATCAAACATGTGCCAAATCATCCTCATTTTCCTCATTTTATTATTAGGCCCTACGTCGATCCCAACGAAGAGTCAAGCGACGAGGATATACACATGCTGGACTTGTCGGAAGACATACAGGAAGACGAGCAGAACAATACTGCTTGTGGCAGTATTGACGCCGGCAAGGAGGATAACATCATACAGCCTGCAGTAGGAGATGATGAAAGACAACAGATGCCAGAGTCTCAGAGCGTCCAAGTTCAAGGAGAGAGGAGTGAGTCGGTGACCACTGACGGTGACAAGATGCCAGAGTCTCAGAGCGTCCAAGTTCAAGGAGAGAGGAGTGAGTCGGTGACCACTGCCGGTGACGAGATGCCAGAGTCTCAGAGTGTCCAAGTTCAAGGAGAGAGGAGTGAGTGCGGTGACCACTGCCGGTGCCGAGATGCCGAGTCTCAGAGCGTCCAAGTTCAAGGAGAGAGGAGTGAGTCGGTGACCACTGACGGCGACAAGATGCCAGAGTCTCAGAGTGTCCAAGTTCAAGGAGAGAGGAGTGAGTCGGTGACCACTACCGGTGACAAGATGCCAGAGTCTCAGAGCGTCCAAGTTCAAGGAGAGAGGAGTGAGTCAGTGACCACTGCCGGTGCCGAGATGCCAGAGGCTCAGAGCGTCCAAGTTCAAGGAGAGAGGAGTGAGTCGGTGACCACTACCGGTGACAAGATGCCAGAGTCTCAGAGCGTCCAAGTTCAAGGAGAGAGGAGTGAGTCGGTGACCACTGCCGGTGCCGAGATGCCAGAGTCTCAGAGAGTCCAAGTTCAAGGAGAGAGGAGTGAGTCGGTGACCACTGCCGGTGCCGAGATGCCAGAGTCTCAGAGAGTCCAAGTTCAAGGAGAGAGGAGTGAGTCGGTGACCACTGCCGGTGACGAGATGCCAGAGTCTCAGAGTGTCCAAGTTCAAGGAGAGAGGAGTGAGTCGGTGACCACTGCCGGTGACAAGATGCCAGAGTCTCAGAGCGTCCAAGTTCAAAGAGAGAGGAGTGAGTCGGTGACCACTGCCGGTGACAAGATGTCAGAGTCTCAGAGCGTCCGAGTTCAAGGAGAGAGGAGTGAGTCGGTGACCACTGCCGGTGACAAGATGCCAGAGGCTCAGAGCAAGCAAGTTCCAGGAAGAGAAGAATTCACCTTGATAGTGAAAGCGACGAGCAGAGCATCTGCAGTCAAGCAAGTCAGGTAAGTGTACTTTTTACATATTTGTGAACATATATATATATATAGCTATATATATATATATATATTATATATATATATATATATATATATATTTATGTATATAAGTATATGTGTGTGTGTGTTTGTTTGTTTTGTGTGTGTGTGTGGTGTGTGTGTGTGTGTGTGTGTGTGTGTGATAACTGTCTTACTTATTTTACTTGCTGTTACCACTCAGGCTTCGAAGAAAAGCAGACGAGCTTTTAACCCATTACAGAGAAAGCTGATAGAAGAAACCTTTCACAGAGAGATCGTATTAGGGGTTATCAAGATGGCTGATGTGCAGCGTGAGCTCGAAGTGAACACAGGGTTTTATCAAGAAATGAAGGGCTTCACAAAAAAGCAAATCATTGATCGTGTGCGTACCACCATTAGAAAGAGCCAGAAGTTATAAGTAAGAAGATATAGACGGACTGCTTGAGTTAAAAAGTTTTCTTTCAAAAGTGTTGTTATTTTTTTGAAATAAATAAAAATTGGTGCTGTCCAATAGGTGGCCTTTCTAAGTAACTGGAGATATTCAAAACTCAGCACTTGGATTGGCTATCTGTTGACACATGCACAGTAATCAACGAACAAGGGAAATTTCAACGGCTGCAAAAAGAAAGAACATTCTCGTTTAAAGTTTGCAATGCGTGGTGAGGAAATAAAGGTAAGTATATGTACTTTAGGTAAGTATTAGATTTTATGATTTTATCCTCTCTTTCTAAAGCATGGTGAGGAAATAAAGGTAAGTATGATGTACTTTAGGTAAGTGTTAGATTTTATGATTTTTATCCTCTCTTTTCTAAAGCCTGGTGAGGAAATAAAGGTAAGTATGATGTACTTTGGGTAAGTGTTAGATTTATGATTTTTATCCTCTCTTTTCTAAAGCCTGGTGAGGAAATAAAGGTAAGTATGATGTACTTTAGGTAAGTGTTAGATTTTATGATTATTATCTTCTCTTTTCTAAAGCCTATAACAGATTACAAGTAAGTTCGGGTTTTCAGATAAGTTATGGACGGTAAGGGTAAAAAACCTACTTGCAACCAATGCAATGTCTCCCACTTGTGGTTCTTTCCTTGTCGTCCTATGTTAACCTATGGGGCGAAAAGTCGGGTTTTAGGAAAGTTTTAGGCTAGAGGACGACCACCAAAAACCTACTAAATCGCGTTCAATCTTCAAAGTGCAACCTGTTTTGAAAAAGCAAACATCTCTACTATAACATATCAAAGATTCAAGGTTATAAATGAAGAAATAAACAAACTGGAGCGGAACAAACAGAGCAATGTCAAAGTAATTTTTCCATTTTTTGCCATGTAATCCTATGGGGAAAAAATGTGGGATTTTTAAGTAAGTTTCGGACCATTAGTTACGTATTTAAAGTCGTTCAATTTTATAGGTACACCTTTTTTAGAAAGACGTAGATCTCTGCTATAACATATTGACGATTTAAAGTCAAATCTGTAAAAATAAACAAATGGGCGTGGCCCAAACAAAGTCCAGTGGAAATGGTCATATTCAATAACCAAGGTATTTTGCATATATAAGTTTTGAAACATCATTTGACACACTTAACGTTATTCAATTTTAAAAGTGTTTTCAGTTTTACAAAGCATTTAATTCATATTTCATCATACAAAAGAATCAAGCTCACTAATAAACAAGTAAACAAACAGGCGTGGCATAAAGAAAGTCCGATAAATAAAAAAAAATTCGAATTTTAACCAAAGTTTGTACCGGTATTGAAACATTTAACATACATATATTTCAGAAATGGTTCTTGTTTTACAAAGACCAACATCTCTGCTATAGTATATTAAAATTAGGAGATCCAAACTGTACACAATAGCAAACAGCGGTTGTCGCAAAGTTTCTACTAAAATCGGTTGTGACACAGCCTCAGGAAGCACAAAATGGGTCAGGGTATGCTATCTTTAGGAGGTTAGGGTTTAAACTGGATGTACGTTAATTGAAAATTGGTAACCAGCTTTAGAATTGCAATAGAAAATTCTATAATTTGCTGAAATATCAAAGTCAAAAATGCACAAATACACAAACAGGAGTGGTCTAAAGAAAGGTGACTAAACAAAGTGTATTCGACGGTCAATGCAAAAATCTCGTTTTTTAACAAAAGTTTGCAACATTAGTTGACATACTTACTATGTTTCAATTTCTTAAGTGTTTCCTGTTTTACAAAGACAAATGTCTGGGCTATAATATATTGAAGAACCAAAACAAAATATGCAAAAACAAACAAATGGGCGTGGTCAAAATAAAGTACAGTCAACACGGTATAAGTGTTATCACGTTCCAAAATCTGACGTTTTCATGTAAAGTTTGTCACACTCTTTGACAGACTTAACAAGACTTAATCTTAAAAATGTTTACTGTTTTTCAAAGACCGTAAACACACAAATAACATACCGGAGAGTCAAATTCAGAAATAAACAAACAAACAAACAGCAGCGTCTCGAACTTAGCCCAGAAAATGTGTTTTTTCGACTTTTCTTGCAAAAATCTTCTATTTGTTTTGAAACGATCTTATACGTACTTAAAAGAGTCCGATTTCAAAAATGTTTCCTGTTTTGAATAGGCCGATAGCCGTGCTATAACCTGCGGAAAATGTGAATAAAAAACTGTACAACAAAGGAAACAGTAGTGTCACAAAATATGTAGTTAAACCAATGGTGACTCAGAATCAGTGCATGAAAAAGTAGTGTTTTGGTATGCTATATTTAAGAGCTAAATGCACCCACTTCCGGTGCATTGATTTCAAAGCAGTAACCACTTTTAGAAAGATAAGTATCAATTTGATAATATACTAGAACATCAAAGAAAAAACCTCTACAAATAAACAAACAACACTGCCATAAACAACGCAAAATATGCTGAGCGTATTCCAATTGACATAGAAAGTCTTGACTATTTGACCCATTTACCATCGCTTGATTTAATAGGCGATACTTGTTTTGAACAAACCAATATCTCTGCTATACCACATAGAAGAACCATTGTCATAACTGTGCAAATAAGTAAACAAGGGAGGCACAAACAAGGCACTGTTTTGCTTTAGATTTTAGCATGCACTGTCTATGGGTAACATAGAGGACCACTTCAGGTAACATAGAGGACCACTTGAGGTAACGTAAAGGACCACTCCAGGTAACATAGAGGACCACTTGGTCCTCTATGTTACCTGGAGTGGTCCTTATGTTACCTAACTGGTCCTCTACGTTACCCATAGACTTACATTGAGTGGTCCTCTATGTTACCTGGAGTGGTCCTCTACGTTACTTCACTGGTCCCTTGTGTTACCCGTAGACATTCATTGCAAAGTTTCAGTTTTTAACTTATATTTACCGTGGCGATTAAATATACTTAATATATTACAATCTTAAAAGTGCAACCTGTTTTGGAAAGAAGAACACCTCCGCTTTACAATAAAAAAATAACCGAAGTCAACGCTGTAAAGATAAGCGAACAGTAGTGCCTCAAAGTAAGCATAGTTAATATCGTGTTAGACTGAAGAAAGATATGTTTCCAATGGCAATACTCAAGAGCTCACTGTACCACTTTAATGTACATCGATTTTAAAATAGTAACTAGTTTCAGAAAGGCTAATATCCCTAATATCTTACACTCAATCGCCATAGTCAACGCTGAGCAATTAAACAAACAAGAGCGGTACAAACAAACTAATGTCGGTTCGGTACTTATGACTTTTGAGTGAAAAATACCGTTATTTTTTCTATGAGTTTACGACATTATTTGTCATACTTAACATCATCTGATTTTCATAGTTTTTCTTGATTTTGAAAGACCAATTAATAGGCTAAACTATATTGACGGCCCAAAGTGAAAGCTATAAAAATAAACAAACGGGACAGACTTTAGCAAGGCACTGTTCTGCTTAAGACTTTAGCATGCATTGTCTATGGGTAACATAGAGGACACTTCAGGTAACATAGAGGACCAGTCTGGGTAACATATAGGACCACTTGAGGTAACGTATAGGACCAGTCAGGTAACACAAAGGACCATTGGTCCTGCATTTTACCTGGAGTGGTCCTTTATGTTACCCATAGACTTACATGTTAAAGTACTATGTTTCATCACATAACTTCCATGTCAATTTAATATACCTTTCTGTACAACAATCTTATAAGTGCAGTATGTTTTAGAAACAGCAATTTCTCTGCTATATCATATATGAAAGCCAAGGTCAACTCTGCTCAAATAAGCGGCCAGCAGTGGCACAAACAAAACAATGTATGCTATGTAAACCCTATGGGAGAAAATGTTGGATTTTTGGTAAAGTTTGTGAGTACAAAAAAACATACTTGCTAATGTTCGATTTTAAAAGTGCAACCTGTTTCTTAAAGCCCAACATCTCTGCTATAACATATTGAACAACCAAAGTCTACACCCAACAAATAAGCGATTGGCAGTGGAACAAACAAAACATAGTAAACACCATTTCGTGTTTTTACAAGCTTTTTCGTGCTTTTTTCACATGAAGTTTGGAACACCATTTGACATACTTAATATCTTTCAATCTCAAATATTAATTCAGTTTCACAAAGATAAACATCAATTATATATGGTATTAAAAAATCAGATTCAGAGATAAACAAATAAACAAACAGCAGTGGCATAAATAAGGTATAGTAAACGAGGTGTCTGTGTGACTTTCCATACAAAAATCGCACATTCGTCATTTTTACTTTGCAACATTATTTGACACAGTTATTGTGGTTTGATTTTCAAAGTGATTTCAGTTTTTCAAAGTTAAATAATGTGGCAATAATATACTGAAGATTTGAACGTATATCTGTACAAACAACGAAACGCCAGAGTCACAAATTTCGTATAGAAAGTTGTAGTGGTAAGGGTTAAAAGCTTGCAAAATTGGGTAGTCGTATGCTAATTTTAGGAGCTAAGTATACAACATTGCAAAGCTTGAATTTTACAAACGCAACTTGTTTGAGATGGCAAATCATCATATCTTTAACATATCAAACAATAAAAGCGAAATGTCTAGAACTAAGGAAGTGGCAGGGTCACAAAGTATACAAGAAAAATGTGTAGTACTCAAATTTTGTAAAGTGCAAGTTCGATATCCTAATTTTGCCGATTTTATCACCTCGCTTTGCGACATCATTTGACACACTTAACATCAATCGATTTCAAAAGTGCAACCTGTTTTTCAAAGAACAACATGTCTGCTATTACCAGTAGACGCCGTTAGGTAAAATATGTACGCATAAATTAACGGTAAGGTCACAAACATTTGATCAAATGTATTGGTTACATTCACTTGGTCCTTCAAAATTTTGGGTTATTGAGTGCTATGTTTGAGACCTCACTGTACCCCTTTGTTGTGCTTCAATTTTAAAATGGTAACTAGTTTTAGAAAGAACAATATCAATAATATAATATGTCAAAATATTATTTACAACGCTTTGCAAATAAACAAACAGGAGTGGTACAAACAAACAAATGTCTGCACGGTACTTGTGATTT
This sequence comes from Ptychodera flava, assembly GCF_041260155.1. Classification (NCBI taxonomy): domain Eukaryota; kingdom Metazoa; phylum Hemichordata; class Enteropneusta; family Ptychoderidae; genus Ptychodera; species Ptychodera flava. The sequence goes on from NC_091937.1 coordinate 43,847,549, forward strand.
TGCGAGAAAAATACCCTTATTTTTTTCTATGAGTTTACGACATTATTTGACACACTTAACATCATCTGATTTTCATAGTTGTTCTTGATTTTGAAAGAAGAATTATTAAACTGAATTATATTGAAAGCCCAAAGTGAAAGCTATAAAAATATACAAATGGAAGAGACTTAAACAAGGCACTGTTTTGCTTAAGATTTTAGCATGCATTGTCTATGGGTAACATAGAGGACCACTTCAGGTAACATAGAGGACCAGTCTGGGTAACATATAGGACCACTTGAGGTAACATAAAGGACCAGTCAGGTAACACATAGGACCATTGGTCCTGCATTTTACCTGGACTGGTCCTTTATGTTACCCATAGACTTACATGTTAAAGTACTATGTTTCATCACATAACTTCCATGTCGATTTAATATACCTTGCTGTACAACAATCTTATAAGTGCAGTATGTTTTAGAAACAGCAATTTCTGCTATATCATATATGAAAGCCAAGGTCAACTCTGCCCAAATAAGCGGCCAGCAGTGGCACAAACAAAACAATGTATGCCATGTAAACCCTATGGGAGAAAATGTTGGATTTTTGGTAAAGTTTGTGAGTACAAAAAACATACTTGCTAATGTTCGATTTTAAAAGTGCAACCTGTTTCTTAAAGCCCAACATCTCTGCTATAACATATTAAACAACCAAAGTCTACACCCAACAAATAAGCGATTGGCAGTGGAACAAACAAAACATAGTAAACACCATTTTCGTGTTTTTACAAGCTTTTTCGTGCTTTTTTCACATGAAGTTTGGAACACCATTTGACATACTTAATATCATCCGATCTAAAAAATTATTTCAGTTTCACAAAGATAAACATCAATTATATATGGTATTAAAAAATCAGATTCAGAGATAAACAAATAAACAAACAGCAGTGGCATAAATAAGGTATAGTAAACGAGGTGTCTGTGTGACTTTCCATACAAAAATCGCACTTTCGTCATTTTTACTTCGCAACATTATTTGACACAGTTATTGTGGTTTGATTTTCAAAGTGATTTCAGTTTTTCAAAGTTAAATAATGTGGCAATAATATACTGAAGATTTGAACGTATATCTGTACAAACAACGAAACGCCAGAGTCACAAATTTCGTATAGAAAGTTGTAGTGGTAAGGGTTAAAAGCTTGCAAAATTGGGTAGTCGTATGCTAATTTTAGGAGCTAAGTATACAACATTGCAAAGCTGAATTTTACAAACGCAACTTGTTTGAGATGGCAAATCATCATATCTTTAACATATCAAACAATAAAAGCGAAATGTCTAGAACTAAGGAAGTGGCAGGGTCACAAAGTATACAAGAAAAATGTGTAGTACTCAAATTTTGCAAAGTGCAAGTTCGATATCCTAATTTTGCCGATTTTATCACCTCGCTTTGCGACATCATTTGACACACTTAACATCAATCGATTTCAAAAGTGCAACCTGTTTTTCAAAGAACAACATGTCTGCTATTACCAGTAGACGCCGTTAGGTAAAATATGTACGCATAAATTAACGGTAAGGTCACAAACATTTGATCAAATGTATTGGTTACATTCACTTGGTCCTTCAAAATTTTGGGTTATTGAGTGCTATGTTTGAGACCTCACTGTACCCCTTGTTGTGCTTCAATTTTAAAATGGTAACTAGTTTTAGAAAGAACGATATCTATAATATAATATGTCAAAATATTATTTACAACGCTTTGCAAATAAACAAACAGGAGTGGTACAAACAAACAAATGTCTGCACGGTACTTGTGATTTTGCGAGAAAAATACCCTTATTTTTTTCTATGAGTTTACGACATTATTTGACACACTTAACATCATCTGATTTCATAGTTGTTCTTGATTTTGAAAGAAGAATTATTAAACTGAATTATATTGAAAGCCCAAAGTGAAAGCTATAAAAATATACAAATGGAAGAGACTTAAACAAGGCACTGTTTTGCTTAAGATTTTAGCATGCATTGTCTATGGGTAACATAGAGGACCACTTCAGGTAACATAGAGGACCAGTCTGGGTAACATATAGGACCACTTGAGGTAACATAAAGGACCAGTCAGGTAACACATAGGACCATTGGTCCTGCATTTTACCTGGACTGGTCCTTTATGTTACCCATAGACTTACATGTTAAAGTACTATGTTTCATCACATAACTTCCATGTCGATTTAATATACCTTGCTGTACAACAATCTTATAAGTGCAGTATGTTTTAGAAACAACAATTTCTGTGCTATATCATATATGAAAGCCAAGGTCAACTCTGCTCAAATAAGCGGCCAGCAGTGGCACAAACAAAACAATGTATGCCATGTAAACCCTATGGGAGAAAATGTTGGATTTTTGGTAAAGTTCGTGAGTACAAAAAACATACTTGCTAATGTTCGATTTTAAAAGTGCAACCTGTTTCTTAAAGCCCAACATCTCTGCTATAATATATTAAAAAACCAAAGTCCACACCCAACAAATAAGCGATTGGCAGTGAAACAAACAAAACATAGTAAACACCATTTTCGTGTTTTTACAAGCTTTTTCTTGCTTTTTTCACATGAAGTTTGGAACACCATTTGACATACTTTATATCTTTCAATCTCAAAAATTATTTCAGTTTCACAAGGATAAACATCAATTATATATGCCATTAAACAATCAGATTCAGATATAAACAAATAAACAAACAGCAGTGGCATAAACAAGGTATAGTAAACGAGGTGTCTGTGTGACTTTCCATACAAAAATCGCACTTTCGTCATTTTTACTTTGCAACATTATTTGACACACTTATTGTGGTTTGATTTTCAAAGTGATTTCAGTTTTTCAAAGCTAAATAATGTGGCAATAATATACCGAAGATTTGAATGTATATCTGTACAAACAACGAAACACCAGTGTCACAAATTTCGTATAGAAAGTTGTAGTGGTAAGGGTTAAAAGCTTGCAAAATTGGGTAGTCGTATGCTAATTTGAAGAGCTAAGTATACAACATTGCCAAGCTTGAATTTTACAAACGCAACTTGTTTGAGATGGCAAATCATCATATCTGTAACATATCAAACAATGAAAGTGAAATATTCAGAACTAAAGAAGTGGCAGGGTCACAAAGTATACAAGAAAAATGTGTAGTACTCAAATTTTGTAAAGTGCAAGTTCGATATCCTAATTTTGCCGATTTTATCACCTCACTTTGCGACATCATTGACACACTTAACATCAATCGATTTCAGAAGTGCAACCTGTTTTTCAAAGAACATCATATTCGCTATTATCAGCAGACGCCGTTAGGTAAAATATGTACGCATAAATTAACGGTAAGGTCACAAACATTTGACCAAATGTATTGGTTACATTCACTTGGTCCTTCAAAATTTTGGGTTATGGAGTGCTCTGTTTGAGACCTCACTGTACCCCTTTGTTGTGCTTCAATTTTAAAATAGTAACTAGTTTTAGAAAGAACGATATCTATAATATAATATGCCAAATTATTATTTACAACGCTTTGCAAATAAACAAACAGGAGTGGTACAAACAAACAAATGTCTGCACGGTACTTGTGATTTTGCGAGAAAAATACCCTTATTTTTTTCTATGAGTTTACGACATTATTTGACACACTTAACATCGTCTGATTTTCAAAGTTATTCTTGATTCGAAAGAACAATTATTAGGCTAAATTATATTGAAAGCCCAAAGTGAAAGCTATAAAAATATACAAATGGAAGAGACTTAAACAAGGCACTGTTTTGCTTAAGATTTTAGCATGCATTGTCTATGGGTAACATAGAGGACCACTTCAGGTAACATAGAGGACCAGTCTGGGTAACATATAGGACCACTTGAGGTAACGTAAAGGACCAGTCAGGTAACACATAGGACCATTGGTCCTGCATTTTACCTGGAGTGGTCCTTTATGTTACCCATAGACTTACATGTTAACGATAAGGGAGAAAATGCTAGATTTTGGTAAAGTTCGTGAGTACAAAAAACATACTTGCTAATGTTCGATTTTAAAAGTGCAACATGTTTCTTAAAGTCCAACATCTCTGCTATAATATATTAAACAAACAAAGTCCACACCCAACAAATAAGCGATTGGCAGTGGAACAAACAAAACATAGTAAACACCATTTTCGTGTTTTTACAAGCTTTTTTTGCTTTTTTAAATAAAGTTGGGAACACCATTTGACATACTTAATATCTTCCGAATTAAAAAATTACTTCAGTTTCACAAAGATAAACATCAATTATATATGGCAATAAACAATCAGATTCAGAGATAAACAAATAAACAAACAGCAGTGGCATAAACAAGGTATAGTGAACAAGGTGTCTGTGTGACTTTCCATACAAAAATCGCACTTTCGTCATTTTTACTTTGCAACATTATTTGACACACTTATTGTGGTTTGATTTTCAAAGTGATTTCAGTTTTTCAAAGCTAAATAATGTGGCAATAATATACTGAAGATTCGAACGTATATCTGTACAAACAACGAAACGCCAGTGTCACAAATTTCGTATACAAAGTTGCAGTGGTAAGTGTAAGAAGTTTGCAAAATTGGGTAGTCGTATGCTAATTTGAAGAGCTAAGTATACAACATTGCCAAGCTTGAATTTTACAAACGCAACTTGTTTGAGATGGCAAATCATCATATCTGTAACATATCAAACAATGAAAGTGAAATATTGAGAACTAAGGAAGTGGCAGCGTCACAAAGTATACAAGAAAAATGTGTAGTACTCAAATTCTGTAAAGTGCAAAGTTCGATATCCTAATTTTGCCGATTTAATCACCTCACTTTGCGACATCATTTGACACACTTAACATCAATCGATTTCAAAAGTGCAACCTGTTTTTCAAAGAACAACATGTCTGCTATTACCAGTAGACGCCGTTAAGTAAAATATGTACGCATAAATTAACAGTAAGGTCACAAACATTTGAACAAAGGTATTGGTCACATTTACTCGGTCGTTCAAAAACTTGGGTTATGGAGTGCTATGTTTGAGACCTCACTGTACCCCTTTTGTGCTTTGATTTTAAAATGGTAACTAGTTTTAGAAAGACCAATATCTATAATATAACATACTAAATTATTATTTACAACGCTTTGCAAATAAACAAGCAGGAGCGGCAAAAGCAAAGTAACCTCGAATCAATTCTCTTGACGTCGCGTAAAAATAAAACATGTATTTTTACGACATTATTTGACACACTTAATGTCGTCAAATGTCAAAGTTTTTATTGTTTTAGAAAGAAGAAATATCATTTTATATCATATTGACGGCCCGTATTGAAAGACGTACAAATAAGCTGACAGCAGTGGCAAAATCAAGGCAATGTCTTTTGCAGATTTTGCTATGTAAGTCTAAAGGTAACATACGGGACCGATCGAGGTAACATGTGGTAACTAAAGGACCAAAATGAAGTAACGTATAGGACCACTTGAGGTAACGTAAAGGACCATTGAGGTAACATATAGGACCATTGGTCCTGCTGTTTACCTGGAGTGGTCCTTTATGTTACCCATAGACTTACATTGACTGGTCCTGAATGTTACCTCGACTGGTCCTCTATGTTACCTCAATGGTCCTAAATGTTACCCATAGACTTTACACAGACTGGTCCTAAATGTTACCTCGACTGGTCCTGTATGTTACCCAATCGGTCCTCCATGTTACCCATAGACTTTACTCGTAAAAGTGTAAGTTTTCAAAGTAAGAATACTTTGCTTATTTAACAACCTTCCCATACTCCGATCTTAAAAGTCCAACATGTTTTGAAAAGAGCAATACCTAAGGTACAACATATCAACTAATCAAAGCTAACCCCGCGCAAACAAAGTATTGGTAGTGTCCCAAAGTTTGGACAAAAATGGAAAAAAAATGGAAAAAAAAAGCAAAAAGTTCGGTAGGGGTATGGTATTTTTCGGAGCTGAATTTTTATAGTTACCGTGCACTAATTTTAAAAATTTAACCAGTTTTGAGAAGATTATCATCATATTTATAACATATTATTCAACCAAAGCAAAATTATTACAAATAACAAAATGTCGGTTGCACAAAGAAGTCATGTCTTGAACTGCAAAAATCATAAACCGGTTAAGTGCAGTTTTCACTATGTACATGTACAAGCCTATTATACAACTTTGCTGTGCTGCAATCTTAAAAGTGCAACCTGTTTTGACAAGCCCATGATCAAGTCTTTATCATACTGAAACCTCAATGTCAAAACTACTCAAATAAGGAAACGGCGGTGTTCCCAAATTCGTTGTAAAATCTGTAGTGTTTCCGACTTATGACACACTGAAACTTTGTATGGGTATGCTAAATTCAGGTGTAAGCTATACATACTTATTCTGCGTGGTTTTTCAAAAAACTAACCTGTTTTGGAAAGAGCTTCATCATATCTATATTGTTGTAAAAAATCAGAGTGAAATTCCAAGAAAAAGGACACGGCAGTGTGTCAAAGGTCATCATGCAAAAATGACCGACTTTGACTCCAAAAATCGCGATTTTTTTGACTTATGTATATTGCATTAACGAGCTATTTTCTCAATTTTGCGTACTCCGATTTTCAAAGTGCAACCTGTTTTAGAAAGAGCAATTCAATATCTCCCATCTAACCCCTTTGGTCTTCAAAAATCTTAACAAATAACAAAATGGCAGCATCCACAACACAACATGTACGAAAATTTTTGAAAGACGAAAAAGTATGCTGACTTGTGACCTTCACTATATACACTTAATGACCTTGAATTTGAAAATGGCAAACAGTTTTAGAAACTAGAATGTTTAATCTATCATCTCAGTGAGTTTGAGTTGAAATCTTAAAAAATAACAAAATGGCAGCTGTTGACAAAAGTCGCATTTTCGCCCATAGACTTTGTACAGGTAACATTTTTGTGGTCCTAAACAGGTTTTCCGGAAAAAACTTCATTTTTTTCAACCAATCTCAAAACTGTTTGTACCACGTGAAAGAGCATCAAAAATAACATAAATCTGCGTAGGGGTTTGTTGAAATTCACAAAAATAACGAAAATATCCAAAAATTTAAAATAGGGTAGAATTGAAAAATTTTCAAACGGCAGTCTGTTGTAAGTGTCCATAAACCATTACTACATTTTTTTGACAAAAAATTTTGACTTTTAAACTAGACCTCCTACGCTAACCGGACCATAAAACATAGATAAAGCGTCAGGATAACCAACTAACCCTCTATAAAGGGTTAAAAACAGCAAGGTTAAGATACATTTTTTGGGTAGTGGTCCTTAGTGTTACCTGACCACTTTCTCCGAAACATGGCCCAAAGGAATGTCAGATTTCAATAATATAGAGATTATATCGTTTTCTAATACGTCTGTGAATTTAAAGCAAAACTAAAATAGGTAAGACACAAAAATTGTACCTTAAAAGTCAGGTAACAATGAGGACCGATGGCAACACTAGGTTAGGGTTAGGGTTAGGGTTAGGGTTAGGGTTAGGGTTAGGGTTAGGGTTAGGGTTAGGGTTAGGGTTAGGGTTAGGGTTAGGGTTAGGGTTAGGGTTAGGGTTAGGGTTAGGGTTAGGGTTAGGG